>NC_046659.1:93616555-93627812 GCF_010883055.1 Belonocnema kinseyi | reverse complement strand
TGTAACGTGGTAACAAGATGAGAATTGAAAGCAAACTGAATGTTAAATCAAAAAGCATGAAAGAGGGAGCTCTTCTTAATATTTTAACACCAAAATCATGTCAATACACCTTACCGACTGCGAGTAAAGCCACCCACGCTTTAACTTGACAGACTGTAAATATGTCCTTACTATTTTTTCTGGTCAAAGTAATCAGAAGTCTGATTGTATTCATAAGAATTTCTAGTTACTCTAATAAGAATTTCTAGTTACTCTAACCAGAATTCTGGTTACTCTATCCAGAATTTAAATTACTCTAACCAAAAGAAAGAGTAAGCGCATATGTAACCAGAATTCTGGTTAATTTAACCAGAAATTTTTTTGAGTGTCATATGAGTAAACATTTTTTCTATTGTACCTTTGTTCTTGTTCTGTATAGTAAGAACCCCATTGGAATTTTTTGAAATAAATATGTTTTTTAATCTTGAGGACGCTTAGGGACCGTCCACAAATTACGTAAGACGTTTTTCTTTTGTTTGAACAAAGACGAGCATAAAATTGCTGTGAAGTTGAGAGGGACATAACGATATAAACAAAAGAAAAACGTCTTACGTAATTTGTGGACGATCCCTTAGGAAAAATAAGAATCTTTTAAAACAAATTCCTCACGGTACAAACACAATTTAGATATACTGAAAAACATTTCTACTACATTTAGATACTCAACATTTATTTTAACGTATACAAAATCACACTATGTCACTTAAAGGTATTTTCTTGTAATTAGACGTCATTAAAAATTATTGTAATATTAACCTTCTTCATATATTATTGTCGCAATATATTTAAATTACATTTTTGAAAACGTATATAATACGTTTAATTGATAAATAGTCGAAAAAATTAATATAATTAGTATTACAATTGTCCGAAATTTGACACCAAACTTTTTCAACGGATATCCACGTCTTAAAACCCCCTGAATCCGAAAATCCAATTTTGGCAATGGAATCTGTCTGTATGTAACGACAACTCTCGAAAAAATGAAAGAATCAAATTCAGCTTTGGCGCACTTTCTTTAGAGCCTAAAAGAAAGGGTGAGTTTTCTTTAACCAGCCATTTTGGATAAAAATTCAAAAAATTAGAGCATTTTCAAAATTCTTGACGTTGATTTTGCAAAACCCTACATGATTATCATAACAAATTTTTGGATTTTCTTGAAAAATCAAAATTTTGATCACACAAAAAATAATGAAAAATTCGATTTTGTGGTCAAATTATTCAAGATACGATAAAAGATGAATTAAGAACTCAAGAAAGATCTACAAATTTGTCAATAATCACTACTTAATAGAATGCGTAATTATTGTTTTACTCGTGAAAATTAACATTAAAAATAAGAAAAATCAAATCTTTGGAACAAACAACACTCGTTACATTTGTCGTTATAATATTAAATTAAGATAGGCACTATTTATTGGAGTTTGGTTACAAGTTTCTTCGTTCGTTTGTTATTATAAAAGTGAGGTTAAGAAATACTTTTTTTAAAGAAATATTATTGTTTGATAATCAAGTAAGATAAAAGAAGTGTGCTGCCTTCTCCTGGACATGCAATGCATTTTAGTTTTTAAATATAAAACTAAGTACCATATCACGACTAGTACATCGACACTGTCATTCCATCGACCCAATATTATTTTTCAATATGACTCGTCATTTTGTTTTTATTTATCAAAAGTGGTATGCAGAAAAACGAAAATCAGAATTTTGAGCCAACAAGCGACGGAAAATATGGGAAAAAGTTGTTGGATGATTTTCAGCGTTTAAAAATTCCTAGTACATTTGTTTATACCATGTTTTGAGATAACTACTCTTTTTTAAATCATTTATCGCAGTTGGTATGAAAAAACCAAAAATTCCAAGATTATGCCAAAAGACGCGACATATAAAAAAAAAACTTAAAAAAAGACTTGTAGCATATTTTTTTTATTCATAAAAAATCATATGAAAACAAAAATATATCTTTAGCATAACAACGCGAGCTACAGAGCTTTGAGCAACTTAATCTTTAACTATACATAATTAGGTAAAAAAATCAGAATATGAAGACGCATAATACTGGGATTTGAAAGAGATTTTAGATATAGTTTCTACCAATCATTGCAAGTTTAAAGAATAAATATCCGATCACATTCCAAAAAAGGATCAAGTTGTTACCATAAAGAGGCCATCCATATACCACGTGGAAAATTTTTCACCACCTTCTGACCCCCATCCCTCCCCCTTAATGGACAGCCATGGAATTTGGACGAACACCCCCCCCCCCCGTACTTTGTTCACATGGACATATTTTATGAAAATTCAAAATATAGATATTATTAGTCTTCAAAATCATGAATTCCAAAAGAAGCGACGAATTGGCTAAAAAAATTCAGATTAGCTTGGGAACGTGAGCTTAAACATGATTTGAATTTCAAAGAAAAAGTTATTAAAAAATTAGAATAAAAATAAAAATGAAAATTATATTATGCGCGGGCACAATATAAAAGTCCGAGTATACCTAGACTATACCATGTCTCATTTCAGTAAATTTTCCACAGATTTAGGGAAATGTGTGTCCACGTGGATTCTAGAGCGACCCCCACCCGGCCCCCTCGTGGACAGTCGTGGAATTTTGCCATACCCCCCTCCCCCCTAAAGCGTCCACGTGGTATATGGATGGCCCCAGAAGAGTTTGGTCACCCTACTTTGTTTGTTGAAACTAAAAAATTTGGTCAGGTGAAATAAACCTTTAGTTATATTTTCAAACACAGGACTTAATTTGTTAAATTCGAAGAAATAAATTATTTGAGCATTTTTATTTGATTCAACCAAATAAATGCATTGAACAGAATATATAATTTATTAGGAAATGCTTTGGATAAAGTAACGAGATAACTTGGTTGATTTAACCAAACACTTCCATTAACTACACTAAACATACCGAAAGCCAGTTTGGGCGACGAAAAGTGTCGGAAAGATCGAGCGTCATGTCGTGAATTTATGAAAAAAATGTCCGCTACGAACACCTGGACACTCACTGTGTCAAATTTGTGGCAAAACTGGGGTCTGCAACAATACGCAGGACATTTTTAATGTTAGTACAACTTTTTAGTTCGCAGATTACAGTTTAATTCACCGGTACAGACAATCTAACCTCGAAATTCATAATGACGATCATTGATGAAAGAATCCCAAACAAGTGTATGTAGAAAAAGCCCTTCTGTCTTTGGCGAAAGTTTGGTTTTCTGATTCTGCAAGTGATTCTTATTAAAAGTTTTAATTAATGAAAAAGGCTCTTTCTATACATTTTGTACCACCGCTGATACGAAGATTGTTGATCCAACCAAAATATTTGGTTGGATCAACCAACATATTTGATTGGGTTAAAACATATATTTGGTTGAATCAACCAAAATATTTACTATAATCAACCAAACTTTATGAACAAAAAAGTTTGGTTGAAGCAACCAAACATTTGATTGACCATATAGCAATGTGTTTATTTGTTTGATCCAACTTAACTTTTTTCTGAGTTTACGGAACATGAGATATAATAGACGCGCGTCCTAGGCGCTCTCAAACTTACGAAAGATTAAAACTTTAGGAAGTGCTTTTAAATGCGAAAAGAAAGCTTTTATCGACGAGGATTCATTGACTTTTTACTGTATGTGGAGGTTCATTTGATTTATTACCATTTGAAGGTTCCAAATGTAGGATGGAGGAATTAATTTTGACACTCGCGCTCACAATATAAATGTATTATACCTATTAAAATTAATTGTTTAATGTTTTCAATTATAAATTAATGATTACATGTTCATTTAGTTAAATATGGAAAAATTGCACGTCAAATATAATGAATACGCAGACAAAGAAAGGGGCCTATTTCCAGAATACAATGAAATTGATTAAGTTCTGAAATTTATGCGTATATAACAATTTACTTACTGACAAATGTATAAAAATCAATTTTTCTAACGGGAAAGCAATACAAAATTTTAGACTCGAATTTAAATAATTCCTTTGACAAAAGTTTAATTTCCTTCTGAATTAATTTTGGAGCAACAATTTTGAAACCACCCTGTGATATGCATACGGGATTTCCACAGAACTGAATGAAACATAAGTTTAAAATTTACAATTTAATATCACACTAAATCCTAAAGTATAGTATCATTTGTCTTGGATCCAAGGGTTCTTATTAAGGAAAACAGTTGCGTCATCGACTTTGCCCTATCTTTCTCTATGTCCTTCGATGGTCTTACATTAGCTATATTCCGCTTGGCAAAATAAATCTGGACTTTGAACTTTTTCCGACTGTTTCAACTCACTCACATGTACGGAATTCCGAATAAATTAACAGAACCGTCGAGAAAAACGTTTAGCGTCACGTTGACACGTGCGAATCTCGAGATAGCTTGAAGCTTTATAAAGTATACTTTTGTATACTTTTATATAAATTGTATATCTTTCTATACATCTTGTATTAAAATGAAACATAATTAAATAAATAAATAAATAAATATTGTATTGCCCTTTGGGAACTTCATTTTTGGAAAAGAGACCAGTTTAATTTCTTAAGTTATCAAATTTACGTATAAGATACGTGTATAAGATTTCTTTTCGTCGACGTGAACTTTTTATAGGAGATTTGGCAACGAATGGAATTGCAAACACAATAATACTTCACCACGAGCTGATACAGTCAGAAAACATATAATATTACTATTTACTCGTGCAGAACTTATTGAATCATTTTCTAAATACCGGTTTTGCTATAAACATCGATGTCCTTAGTGAGAGACGGATTAATAAAAAAAAAGAGAATTTCCGAGTGGGAGTATGGATTGCATAACATTTTCATTGCACGTATCGTTAGGCGTTCTTCCTGACGTCACAGCGTAAAGGAAATGCGCAAGAAAATAATAACATAACCTTTGATTCATCCTGTGATTCCCACAACCATTGAGAAATATTGCGTTTATATCAAAACATGAGACATATGTAATTGGTTTGAGATTAGATTTTAACATCCAAACTAGAATAATTTCCGAATTTTTTCCTCAAAAAAGAAGATTAAAGGGTTATTTTCTTTATTATTAAAAACTTTTTATATCATAAGGGTATCTCGTGATAATCCTTATCAATTTATCCTTTTTGGTTAACAATTATTTTATAGAACATCTAATTACTTCTTTGAAAGTTTAATTGTTTGTTTGCGAGATACCTAGAACATTTTTGTTTGTAATTTGCTTGAAATTAAGTCTGCTTTAACTTATAATCTGACCTTTTTTGTGTACAGTGCATAGAAAATATGCTATTTTACACAAACTTAAACAAATTTGTTCAACAAATTTTCAACAAATTTTTTGGAAAAACATAAATTCTGAAGATTATATCGCCTAAACTATATGAGATATTACTAGTCGGGAGATCGCGACAATTCTATGGACATCGTTTTAGTACTCACGAAAATTTCATATTATTTTCTTTTTATAGTGAACAGTTCAATCAAAACAGGGCCCGAAACACCGTCGTTTTAGTTGGCCACTGGGACATATTTTTTTCAGGTCAAATTTAAATTTTTTAATAACATATCCCATTAGGAAATTTTATTGTAGTTATTTTTAGTCCTATAAATGACTTTATTAGTTTTCGAAATAATCAAGAATTTGTTATTTTTTTCTGCAATCGCGAAATACGAATTTTTTGTGTTCAATTGGCCATAAGTTCTACAATAATCGGAATTTTGTAACAAAAATTTTAAAAAATATGCACAATCATATAACGAAACTGAAGGTATTTATAAAATTTCAAAGAATTGTCACGAACGAATTTTCAGAAAATTAAAATTAACGGTCTTCTAAGCTTTTGTTAGGATTCAAGGAAGTTTTTTTGGCAAATATCAGGTAATTATGTTTTATAGTTTTAAAGTCACAATTGATTTAAGATCTGAGCGCTGTCCCGTACGGCCGCGTGCTAGCTCGTCCTGCAATATCAACGTCTACATAACAGCGGGCGATTGGAAGGTCAAGTCAGCCACTAAAACGCGTACTGGACAGCGCTGAGGTCTTAAATCAATTGTGACTTTAAAACTATAAAAGATAATTGTCTGATATCTTCCAAAAAACTTACTTCAATTCTAAAAAAAGTTTAGGTGACCGTTAATTTTAATTTTCTGAAAATTCGTTCGACTCCCAAACCGTTTGAAACTTTGAATATTTAATTTACACCATGAAAAGAATAAAAATCGTTATTAATTTTTAGTGACAACTCTTTGAAATTCTATAAATACCGTCAGTTTCATTATACGGTGATGCATATTTTCTGAAAATTTTATTACAAAATTCCTATTATTGTTGAACTTATGACGAGTTGAACACAAAAAATTCGTATTTTGCGATTCCAGAAAAAGGTAAAATTTTCTTGATTATTTCCAAAACTAATAAAGTCATCAAAATTATTTCCGATTGGGATATGTTATTAAAAAATTAAAATTTGAACTGAGAAAAAATATGTCCTAGGGGCCAAATAAAACGACGGCGTTTCGGGCGTATCCCCTTTTGATCGCCAAGTGGTTCAATTTATCGTGAAACTGGTAAATTCTGTTGATTTATTTTCAGGGGAATGACCGACTAAAAAATGACTACTATTTAGTTAAAATAAGTTGAACTCGCTAACTAACTTTTATTGCTTTTTTTTATTAAAGAAGTACATGAAGACAATTGTAGAGGAGATAAAGCGAATAATCAAGTAGTCATGAAAAATAGGAAGTGTTGTATTATGAATCAACACGTACTAATAATTAGGCAAATACATAGGGAATTCTGTCTTTTTCTCGACATTTTAAAATTAAAAGATGACGTCTGACAGTGGAAACTGGAATAGAGGACTAAAGTGGACTTTGTCTTTGACGTGATGAAGATTCTATATATGAACAGAAATGTTCCATTCACCACATCGACAAAGAAGGGCCCCTATTAAAATTTCATGTATCAGACAAACTGTCCGTGCGTTCTAGAATCTCATAAGATTCGAGATAATACATTCGATAATGATAAATTAAGATAAAGTCATTTATATATTTTGTCTTCTTTCTATATTAATATGCTAATATGGAAAAAACTCTTATCTCGCAGTATTTATTTAAGCTTTCGGAAAATAATATTATTGACGCCATCAATGTTATAGTATTAGCAATAATATCATTAATTCAATCAAGTTTTGGCTTCACGCAGAAGAAGCGCAACATAAGAATGATTAATTGAAGTACTAGAGAAATAATTACGTATTTTTTATATTACTTATTTTCTTATTTCGTGATTGCTATATATGATGTTGATAAGAGCCTGGAAAGGACCAATGTTGCAAAAATTGGTCATTTATGAAAATTTATTGTTCGAATGCATTAAATAATGCTTACGGTGTGAAGTAAATAATTATTCAATCAAAACCATTAATTTCTTGTATGTAAATATGCAATTACTTGAAAGTAATTGAAATTTAAGAACTTAAATTAGATTAAAATCAAATTTAAAATCTTATTTCATTTTTTTTATCTTATTTAACGTCAAATAATCAAGTGAACGTAAGAATTCCTGGAAATAAACCAAATGACCACTATAAAATTCTTCCATTGTAATTTAAAAAAAGATTCTCCTTTCAACAGAAAAAAATCTCCGGACAGAGATAAAAAAGAGGATAGAAAAATGAGAAGGCTCTATCTTTGATACCTGAGAATCAAGTCAAAATTTAGCTTAATTTTTAGTTATCAACCATAAAAGAGGAATTTATACGAAAAGGGGAATTATTAATTCAAAAGATCGGATGTTATATCCAAAAAAAGAATATTTAACAAAAAAGTTGAATTTTCAACAAAAAAGAATACTTTTTACAAAATAGTTCAATTTTAAGCAAAAGAATTAAATTTTTCACCCAACAGTATAATTTTTAACCAAAAGAGATGAATAACCCAAAATATAATAAAAGAATTTTTAAATATAAGTACTTTTAAATTAAACTGAAATAATTTTCAAACAAAGGTAGTTTTATTTCTGATTTGGTTCCATTAATTCAGTTATCATTTAAGAGAAAAAAGGGAACTTTTTAAACAGGAGAAACTAGATGAATTTTTTTTAAGACATTCGTTTTTCGTCACTCAGGCTGTAAAATACATATTTTATATTTTCAATAGAAACACATAGTTCAATCTGTGCACTGTTTGGTAACGTTATACGTTTATACCTACGACATAAATTTGGCAACTGAATACAAATTATATAACACGTGAGCGTATGACACTTTTCAACTTCAAATTAGTTTTTCTCGAAATGCGGGTTTTTAATGTATTTACAAAAATGTAGAGTATTCTTAAACATAAAAATCTTTTAATGCCAATTATTAGTCATTAATTTTATAAATTGTGGTTGTCCATGTAAGTGCTATGTTAAATATCTGCGAAGGAACTTTTCTTTGTCAAGTATAGAAGGAACTTTAGTATTTCAACCATACATCAATACAAGCTTTGAATTCTTAAATGTATAGCATAAAAGGAACATTATTTTTTGGAACCAAACATTAACTTTATAATCTTAAATATAAAATAAGCTTCAATATTTTAACGAAGATGGTTGCCAGCACTAACAGCTAAAAATTTAGGCTAATTCTCGGTTTTCTCTGTAATTTAATTTTGGGACTCGATCATGATTTTAAGGTAAATAATTTACGTATAAAGTAAAAAAAAATATCATTGAAATATAATGCATGATGAATTAGACCATTTTTAAAACAAAAATTGAATATTAATGTGAAACCTGAAACGAAAGTTTAATTTTGAATTATTGTGTTTGAATTTTGATCCCCTGTACGTACAATTTTAAGCACACACGGAGAAAAACATATCGCACAATGATATTGCAAAATTTCTATATTGCAAGAAAGCGCAATATGATAACGTACAATCAGGTCCCAGAGCTTTGTACGATATGATAATGCACTGATTTAAGAGAAAAAATGAAATGAAATTTGGTTAGTATCGTATTCTATACGGCGTGACGTCCTTAGCAGCAATGGGAAAAAGGCAGAGTATGAGTAAGTTGGAGCTGTAAATCGAAACACCAGATTTAAAACAATCGCAGAAAACTTGGCTGTAGATAAGACCTGCAACGGTTAATGATTAAACATTTTTTCACTGAGGTTAAGAAAATAATTCTGAACTCGTCGATGCAAAATGTAACTGACAGATGGGAATCCCCATTTCTCTCAAATTTAATGAAGTTAAACGACGCTGGCCGCTGGCGTCCTAATTGTCACTACACCTCGAATAAAAATGGAGCGATTATAAGATGAAAGATTATCCAGGCAAGGTTAAAAATCGGAAATTATCTTCGATTCATGTAAAGTTTATCTGGCAAGTTTAATTTTTGTTCCAGTGAATCTTTCACCTGGAATCGATGTAAACTTTATTTTTAATTTTTCCTGTAATCATTTGTTCACTACTCGAACCCTTGCGAGATCACAAAAGAAGAAGCACAATGGGATAGCGTAATAAACTTAAATTCTTACGTTATAGACTGCACAATTATGCGGTATATAATGTAAAAACTTACAATGTACGATGTCACGATTTTGCGCTATTATAATGCGATAGTTACGATATATAGCGCAGGAATTACGCTATATATTGTAATTCATGCGATATAGTTTTCTCAGTGCATGAGTGAAAAAAACTGCCAAAACATGCGCATTCAAATTCTGTCAAAATTTTGCGAGGGCGTGAATTCAAGGATCCACACGAGGGATTTTCCCATTCATTTGATTTATGCAAATTTTAAGATTCTATACGTACCTATGTATATTCTACATATATGGTATACTATTTTATACTGTGGGAGGATTCAAGGTGGAATTGTCCCGGTCAACTTTCTTAATATTCACAAGACGGAGACAGTTACTGTTTTTCAGAAATTTACAAGCGTAATTGATTCTTTATTCGTTGGATGTATTAAATTAATTCCAAAATAATGTATCCGATGATATTTGGATCCTCTTTATATCTGATACATATGTACACGGAATATTCCTATACATGGAAGATTTTTGGCGTCAACTCATTTGAAAAATTGGTATAAATTAAGATATCAAAATAAATCATAAATTTCTTAACAAATGTTTCTTTACATGTGTGATATTATTGAAAGTCAAAATAAGATCATTTTGATCTACAATAAAAACCAAAAAATGTTCACTATCAACATATGGGGCAGAATACATTAAGTGTTCCCAATTAAAACTGTTAATATAATTGTTTAATCAGGTAGAAACTTGGATGAATTATAGTCCTCGTGGACCAATATTAATTCTCCAAACCATTACAGGTCCTTTTATCACCGTTTGTAAATATACAGGGGTTTAAAGTTTTTACTTCTTCAGGTACTTTTTCATTTTCACGTTAGTGTAATTTATTTTAGGGGCCTTATACACGGTAAAAAAATTGAGCTGTGACAGGGATATTATTCCTTATTATAGCTAAATATTTAGCTGAAAACGAACGAAGGAATTTAGAAAGATCCTTGGATCAGCGAAAATGAATATCCTGGACCATTTTCCATATACCAGGGATATCGTATAGTCAAATCCCTAATAAGTATAGCTATAATAGGGATATTAAGAATAGGTGTCTGAAGCAATTATCGGAACAGCGCCGGTGCATTATGGGAGCAGCGAAATAAAATGGCGACGGTCTAATCGGGAGCAGTGACAGTTGAGATTTACTTTGGATAATTAAACGCTTTTTACTACTTAAAATGTGCGCAAATGTTAATAATAAATGGCGTTTATGACGCAGTAATAATAATTTACATTTGTTTCGATTGTAGGCGATAACTATATTGAAATATCAATAAACGCGTTAAAAACAACAAACTTGACCTCCAAATGCATTACACGGATTTCAGGGAAATTCATTTTCGCGATACCAGACGAAAGATTAGCTAGTGTGAGTTAATATATTTCTATGACAACTAAATTTTTTTTCTAATCTGAAGATAATACAATTATACATAATCTGTCGAAAATAATAATAAACTAAATGTTTAACTCTTCTAACTAAACGTTTTACCTAATCCACGCGTATACTTTCTTTGAGTTTAATATATTCTCGATTCACTCGTTCGCCTCAAGAATTTTTTTTCCGTGTACATAAATTACGTATCGGATTATGAGCCCTCTTCAAGAC
>NC_046659.1:93615311-93616545 GCF_010883055.1 Belonocnema kinseyi | reverse complement strand
CGCTTACTGTACGTAAATTATAGTTTCCAGAAATAATAAGATATGGGACCTGAAATTAATTGAAATTTGTTGTATGTAAGGTAATACATGTTTTGCAGGGTAAAAACTTCATTGTTAGAATACACAATTAATAATTAGACAGAATCGATTTCCAAATAGGCGTTCTACACTTAAATTCGCAGAATCTCTCGGGTACAAAATATATTTGGTTTTTTTTGAGAAAATTAGGCGATACATATTTATGCGATATGTGAAAAAAAATGTTCACGAAGTTATGCATATTTGAATCTTATTCTTCGATTTTTTAAAAACCCCCAATTTTTTATTTTAAGTTGTATAACTTTGCACGCGAGAAAATTTAGAAAATGTTCCAAATTAAGAAAATGGCAACGGTTTCTCTGAAAAATACTTAAAATCGATTTACTGAAAAACCCCAAAATTATATTTTTTGTCATTTTTTTAACATTTTTACTATTATAAGGAAAATATCTTGTGAGTCTTATGCAGGCTCAGTAACTTTTGTGGCGAGGACATTTTTTTATAAAATCGAATTTTCGTATTTTGCTTGCTAATAACAACAGATACGACAAAATGTTAAGAAAATAGTTTGCACAATTTAAAAAATTCTACAAAAAATGTCTTTACTCATTTATAATATCTTGTACCGTTTCCGAGAGAAATAAAAACTATTTTCTTAACATTTTGTCGTATCTGTTATTGTTAGAAAGAAAAATAGGAAAATTCGATTTTATGCAAAAAAAATTCTTCTGGCCACATAGCCCTCATAAAACATACAAGATATTTTCCTAATTATAGTACTCTGTACAGATTTAACCAAAATTGAAAAACAATATAAGTGTGGGCTTTTTTTGTTGAAATAATCGACTTTTTGTATTTTCAGAAAAACAGCCGCCATTTTATCAATTTCGAACATTTTCTAAATTTTTTTGCGTCGAAACTTATATAACTTGAAAGAAAAAATTGAGTGTTACTCGAAAAACGAGGTAAAAAATTCAAATATGCATAACTTCGTGAACATTTTTTTCAGAAATCACAAAAATAACCGTTTCGAATCAAAATTGAAAAATGTGTAAATTATCTTGCTCATTAGTTATTCAAAATAATAGAAATTCTGAAGTTTTTGGTGGAACTGACGTTAGAACTACAATCTCCACCATATGACGATTTGATACTTAACTTTGACATGATTTCGACTCAGAAAATAAACTTATTG
>NC_046659.1:93600355-93615211 GCF_010883055.1 Belonocnema kinseyi | reverse complement strand
ATTAAACAACCACAACAGGGTCCTATTAGGATCAGGAAAAATAAAATGTGAACATTATTTTGCAATATCTGAATAAGCAGTGTCAAACCAAGGTACACACAGAAAGAAATTATAACAGGAATTTGAATTTGTTAGCAAAATCAAAATTTTTTTGAAAAATCAACAAAAAAAAAGTGTGCGGGGACGTCCGTTAGCATGTTCGCTATTATTTCCCAGATTTTGACGACAAAATATTTCTTATCCTAGGAAAAAAGCCGGGGGAATCTAACACTGAAAAAATCGATACTAATTCCTAAGCGTTATGCAAATTAATCACATTTTGCTAAATTAAAACTTTTTTGAATTAACCCACAAAAAAGTGTGTGGGGACGTCCGTTAGCATGTGCGCTATCATTTCCCAAATTTTTAAGACAAAATATTTATTATTCTAGAAAAAAATCCGGGGGAACCTAAAACTAGTAAACTCGACAATTTTCTGAATGAAAAAAAAATGGTTTATAATAGTCTTAAAGTATATGAAAGGAGCTTTCCAATATACCATAAAAAAGGCCCAATCAGATTTAACTAAAAGAAGTTACACTCACGTGAAGGTTGAAAGGCACTTGAAAGAGTGAAAACTCCAGTTCTCTATTTACAACCAATTAATAAATTGACTTATATATGGCTTGGTGAATTAATAAAGGCCCACTAGGACCATAATTCAGCCAAGTGTCAACACCATAAAAAAAATAATTTTAGGCGGGAAAACTTGACTTCTTCTGATAATAATAATTTCTATACTGTTACTGTATGCAAAATTTAGCATGAATCTTTTTGATGTTTATGTTAAAATGCTGGCTTTTGGTTGTATAGTTGATAGTAGTTACCTTTCAATCTTTGCTTTTTAGTAATTGCATTTGATTTTTTAGTATCAGTTACATACGTAATTATTTAAATTAGTCTTAAATCAAAATTTTCCGTAAAATTCCTTTGCAAATAAATTACAGTCATAACACGCATTGCTACTTAAATTAATACAATATCAAAGTTGTTTCTATTCAATTCTCATATTTCAATAAATAATAAAACGATTTTAACGACTGAATTGACAGTTGGAAAAAGTTATTGAAAAAAAGAATGAGTTGAATATTGAATGATGTATAAATGCAAAATTACGAACGCAAGAGATTTTACAACTTCCATATAAAATAGTATGAGGTGATTAATTATTTTTAATCTTCAAAGTTTAAAATTCGTTTAATTTAATTTCAAAAGTTCATACTGTGAGTGTTTAAAACATCAATGTCTTAAAGTCATATTTAAAAAACTTCTTTCTTAACGAAATATTTGCCTCTACCCAGGCGAAAATATTATATATAGTTTATATATAGTGCGAAGTATTATATATAATATTCATTTGTCTTTTACAATTTTTGTATAAAACAAATGAATATTATATATGAAACTTCACACTGTATATAAAATATACATAATTTTTCCGCTTGGGTAAACTGCTTCAATTTTACAATTTTTATTTAAAGGTTATTTGTATATCTATATTTACATTTGAAGGTCAGATTTAACCATTTAACAGACGGCTTTTTTGTTTTTTTAAATTTCCGGAAAACATACTGCCTCCAAGATTTTTGAAGATTCTGAAATCATTTGGCAAAAAAGTTAGGGTCGATAGGGGTGTAATACGAAATTATAAAGTTAAAATTAATTGATAAATGACACTTCAAACAATTAAGATGATTCTTGTTTCAAATGTTGTCAAAATTATCTTTGGACTTTCTACTTTTACTCATCCCCTTTTTTAATTAACAGAAACTTGCTTGTAAAAATATTTGTAATTTTTTGTGTAGTTTGTCGACTGTTTCAGATTTTCTATCATTACTGGTAAGACTGATACGTGTAAATAACCCATTAAAATCTCAATTTTACGAGGTCTTCCATTTTTTGTCATGTATAAGAATATTTATGAAAATATGATGTAAAAAATGTTTTATAAAGGTTGAGTGATATTGAAAAACGTACCTACTTTAAATTGTATGATATTTTAATCGAAGTGTCTCGTCATCCCGAAATTCGCCATGGCTATGCTTGATATTTTTCTTAAGCTTGGCTAGTCATCCCGTATCTTCAGGACGACCAGTACCTTCCTTTTCCAAATGCTTCATTTTTTCGGAACGAATAGACACAGCTTATGTTAATAGATTTAACACCTATTTGAATGTATAAATGTATGTTTCAAATTTTTTTACGAATTATTACTATCTAAGTAATTTGTATTCAACAAATGATTTTTATCAGCCCCTCCAACTAATATCGAACTGTTGACAGAGGTTCGTATTTCACCACGAACAATAAAAACAAAAAAAGAGATCACATTTACCCCTTAGTATGATATTTAATTTTTTTGTCATAATTAATCATTACAATTATAAAAATGTACAAGTTTTGAAGAAAATAAAGGATTCCTAAGGAAAATATATTTTTCTTCATTCATAACAAAAATTCAACAAAAACCGCTTTACGTTAGGAAAATTCAAATGAAAAGACCAGTTGACGCAATGAACAGTTTGTTTTTCATAACCAAATTTTCTCATTATCACATTAACTCCGTTAACACACTTACCCCTATCTATTCTACTCAATTTCTATCAATGCAGTAAATTATAAAATCACAAATATAAGGTAAAAGCTTTACTTACAATTTTCCGTTGAAATAAGTCATTCCTATAGAAATATACAATGAAAACTATATGAGAATCATTATAAGTTTAAAACTAGAGACGTGCAGTCGTTTATTCGAACTTTCAATATTCGATCCATTCGAATATCTGATTTATTTTAATATTTGATCAAGTCGAACTTAAAAGATTCGACTAGACTTTTGGCTTAATTCTCTTCCAAAAAAAGTACTAATTTTCATTTTCAAAATTGTAATGGTCTAAGGAAATAATGCCGATTTGATGTACATTTAAATTTTTTCTATGTTGAATAATCCAATCTTGCAACCGAGTACAAATTTTCATGGAAAATTCGAACAAACCACTACACTCCTCTATTTAAAACCTGTGTGCATTTATGAAATTTAGTCTCTTTAAATGACATTGAGCAAATATAAAATATAGCAAACAAATAAGGAAAATCAGCATAGTGACATCAATAAAAAGACATGAAAAGTCATTTATTCGATGATAAATGACTTTCGATAGAAGTTCCCCTCTTCATTTTTGGGGCTCTTCGGCAAATAGCCCCTTCTTTCTTCTGTCAATTAACACGCAATTTCCACCGATGAAATTGTTTAGCGACCGGGCTGTGTCAACTCCTAGATTTTGAACTCGAGCACTTTTTTAACTTTAAAAATAAGGTTTATTGGTAAAGCGTTTTTACCATAAATCTTGAAAAAAAGTATCCTAATTTTAAAAAATTTATTTATTTCCAATGCAACCTACTTAATAAGTATAAATATTTAAACGACAAAAAATCATCTGCCTTCCTAGCTATATCTAAAAAAGAAAAAAAGACTCACACCAATATCCTTACTCTACGGCCTACGGTCTTCAGTTCAAACATACCGCCCTAGTGCAAAAGCCTAACTTACGGATACGTCCCGGGACACATCCTACAATCGTATACAGTTTTTCTATCGCACATTAAAATTTTGAACTTTTGCATAATTTATCAAAGAAGCTTATTGTCTGATTTCATTTACTACAAAAGTGTCGTTTATATACAAAACTCAAGTCAGCCAAAATCTGGAAATTACATACACACGCATATTAGATTTTGCGAATGATTTGAATCAAATAAAACGGTGAACACCAAGCAGAAAACATCCCAATCTATAAAGAAAGCTTTTATCTAATTTTTTCTCTTTGAATTGCAAACTACAAGATGAATTTAATTGTAATTGAGGAACTCGAATTAGGATAAAAATTCAACTTATTTAATAGTAAAAAACGTAACTCAATAAGGTTCATTAAAAACTAGAGAAAAAAGCCGTATTTTAATTTTTTTAATTGAAATATATCTTGAATAAAATGAGAAAATAAAAGTAGTAAAAAAAAATGTAATGCAAAAATGATCCCTCGGGTCCTCTGCGCATTGAAGTATACATAGACACCAACTACAATCATGAAAAGAAGATGCTCGTCTTCCTTCGACACACATGTTTCCCGTTCCTTTCTTGGTTTTAAAAATAGATTAAGGCCTTTTTACGATCTTAAATTAAAGGGTGCTAGTACCAAACTGGATAACCAACATTTTTTTATCGAAAATGTGTTTATTTTATACAAACTTAAAATTTAGTTTTTTATTGCAATCCGCAGTCGAGGCTGTTGCAATTTAAGCTTCGCTATTTCAATTAAACAACACTTCAACTCGGAAGTAGACTTTTGTTCTATCTTTAACCTCTGATTTTACTTTTACAAAATGTTTTTCCCGTTTTTTTTTATTCCAATTTTTTTGGTTGGCTACGTTATCTAGTTTCGTACTGCCACCTTTCAATTACGTGGTGCTACAAAAAAACTGAATTAACTATTCAAGCTACCTGATGTAGGTTGTAAGTCTGGCTGAGAACAACACAAAATTGTGTAACATCGTGCAATAACCATTCAGTAACTCTGTCATTGTTCAACTGATTTTTAATTGGATATGAAAAGAGCCAAAATAGGCTTTTTTCTTACTTCATCTATTTTGACGTCCGGGTTTTGCAATATACTGTCAAAAATACCTATATTTGCATTAATATTTCGAAAGGAAATTCGATTGTGAGTAGAAAAACTCTTCAATCATCAAAATTGATCGAGAATTGTCCGAGCTGTGACGGTTTTTCAGGAGAAGGAAATTACACTTTTTCTGGACAACCTGCCACTCGAATGAGGGCCATTTGGTCTTTTGCGCAAAATAATTTTTTGTCAAACACTGATTGCAATATATATGCTGATAAATACCAGGTAGTCGAACATTGTACAAAATTATTCAAAATTGTTATCAATAAATATGAATCAACAGTAGGTATTAAAATTTATTGTGAGTAACTTTTATTGTAACCTATTTTATTTGCTCTCAGCTGAAGCGAAAATGATGGTTTTGAGATTTGGAAACATAATTTGCTTATAAAAAGTATAGATATAATTTTTTTGAAAGATTCCGGATTAGATATCATAAAGCTTTAAACACCGTTTGATTTTCATCTTCAAAAAAATAATTAACTCTGAAAAATAATTAAACATGCGCATTTGTAATGCAGATTTTTCATAGTAATCATGAGGAGATAAATAGACGTCAAATGATTATAGACTATAGATGGGACCTTACCCGCATGACGGGTAAATTTACCAGTTTTACCAGTAATACCGGTAATGACGGGTCAAGCTGGAAAATCTGGTAAAACTAAGATTTTAAGCAAATTATCATTTTTTGAATAATAATTCATGATATAAGTGAAGTTTTATATCCATAAAAGTATAATTACAGAAGGATTTGTCCTAAAAATTAAAAATATCACCAATGAAGTAAAAAATACGGAATCATAACCTCAAAACTTGGGCAGATCAGGCGGTGATTTTAAAATTGTACTTTTGAAGTTTCAATGAGTAATTAGCTTAATATTAGTTAAGCATCAATAATCGGCCGAATAAGTAACAATTAAACTTCTATAAAAGCCTATTGGTTTACTATATTAAAATGTCTTTTAGAACTGTTCCATATATTAGCTTTCCACCATGAAGGGAACAAATTTTATATGATAAGTTTCCTGCTGATATTTAGTTATTACGATTATAAAGGAATGCTACTTAAAGTTTTTAAAAAGCATTCAAATTTGCATTATTTTCAAAGTACCATGAAACATAAAATTGCGTCATTGTGATATTATAGCGTGCATACCTCTTAATGCTTAGAACATGTTTTTAAAAGAAATTTCTTTTTTTCCAATATACACTATCGAAATTATTTAAAAAAATGAAATTTGTATTATTTCCTAATTATTTTATGAGAATATTATAGGGATTGAGCCACAAGATATTTTGTTAATAATATGTACGTACATTATTAACAGGAAGTGCACGAAGAAAAATGGATATTTAAATGTAGATGTTCAAAGGGTATGATTGTACCACCTAACATGTAGATATTCATGCCAAACATCTACTATCTTTTTGAGATGTTAGGGGTAAAAATATTTGTATGTTAAACAATCGCCCGAGCGCATGCGCATTAGAATCTCACAACTATATTTGTCAATTCTATATTTTTAATATTATAATTGCAGAATATTACAATTTTTGAACCTTTCAAAAGAATTAAAATTGTAGCTATCCTTAATTAAAATTGGATAACAACTTCTGCCTGTATACACGAGGGAAGTATGATCTTAAATTGCAGGTTATATCATTATAACCTACCACCCTTTATAGGTTTTTCGTGCATGCAAGAACATTAAAGTTTAATTTTAAATACACAAATAAGTTATCAATTAATTCCTTAAATTACTAGAAATAAGTAAACTCCTTCAATATTTAAGGCCGTTATTTGACATAACCACACATGTAATATCTCGAATATTTCAGTTAAACAGCTTCGGAGAGACCGTTCTTGGACATAGTGTTTGCAAGTTTCTTGCAATATATACAATTTTGGCAGTTCGTTCTGTGGTCAACCTGTTTCTTTTCTTATTGTGAACATGACTGAAGGCACAGAAACTTCTTTCTGTCACAGCTGAAGTTACAGGCATGGATAAAATAGCTAAAGCGATTTTGCAAAGGGCTGTTGAACCACATACGCTGTTCCACCAAACACGACTCGTCTGTTTCGTATTTTTAGTAATGATCCATAATTCATTTTTACTCCAACACCCTTCATGCTTTAGGTAATCCTTCAGTTCTAAGCGAATTGCTTGCGCATTGGAAGGCTGGAAAGCTTCTGCTACCTTACGAACATGTTCCACTCCCTGGGCCTACTGATTAGGGATTAGATTTTGACCTTGATACTTAGGGTCTAGAATGTTTGCAGCTAAGTGAATCGGAGAAAGAAGATGATCTTTCCACTCTTGTAGGCTCAGCATCACTGCGGCTTGTTCCTTTTCCGATAAGGGCGACAGAGGCAGATTTGCTTCAAAGTGTTTCGTTATCTCTTCCATATCCTCGTGCGTTTTGCTTAAACAAGATACGTCAGACTCAAAGTAAGCAACCCACACATTTAAAGGCTCTAATAAAAAGCAAAATTGATCAGCTTCTATCCAAACGATTCGCTTAAAATAAGCAACTTAACGTCCTCTGGTAGATATTATTGAACTGCAGGACATTTTGCAAGTTTTACTAGAGCAACTCTGCTCCGCAATACACTCTTGATGCTCGGTACTATATAGCACCACCTTGTTTTTATTGTTGAAGTAGAGCCAGTACACATTCGTACACATGTTTTTGAAAGACTTTCAACTGTTGTTTCAGAATCTGACTTCCGGTAACGACATTTACGACTCTGCTGACATTCTCTTTAATTTTAACAGTTGTTGGTTGATGTATAATGTCTGTTACCAATAAGTTTCCTGTATGTCCTCCACAACCACGATAAGCGATAGGCAAGTCTTCCAACTCAGATTCTTGAGCCAGAAATCTCCAAGATTTTTGCATTGTAGAAGCATTGTCAGTACATACAGATAAACAGCGCTCCTTTCCGTTTACGATGATTACGTCCTTAATGGTTCTTGCAAAGTACTCTCCAGTATGGTGTTCCATTTTAGAATATATACTCTTCAGAAGAAGAGGTTCAGGTATTGCAACCATCCCATTCACGATAGGTTCATATCTGTAAAGAAAATGAACTTTGAAAATGTGTTAAGTATACTAAAATATTGCCCAAAATATGAAATTCATTACTTTTTAATGCTTCATTGTGTGCAATATCGTGATAGAAAATATACCTGATGTTCGACCAGGCATCTACTTGGACACCGTAAAATTTCGTTTTCGTTACTACAGCTTTAACTTTACTTTTAACACGTTTATATTCAGCATCGAGTAAAGTTGTGGACACCAATTTTCTTGATGGCAAAACAAAGTCGGGTCTCTGTCCGGCGAAAAATTTTGACCAATACTCAATCTCAACTATTGATAGCGGAGTACCAGTTACATAAATCGCATGCGATTTGTTTTATTGAATACAAAAATAAGAATTGCGCAATAATAAATTATATTTTGAGATTTTTTGTCGTATAATAAGTATTTTTTTCTCACCCTTTCACTTGTGTCCATTTTCGGACCTTTAATTTTACGACTTTTTAGGTTAACTGCTTTCTTTCTATTCTGAGATCTAACTGCTTCTTTAATTACATAAGGAACTTTAAACATAACTCTCAAGTCACAACACGTTGTCAGACAACATAGGTTATGTTCGGTGCAGCAGTTGAAGAATATTTTGACAGTCCTGTTTTACCGGTCTCCGTTATTTATACATAAATGTATATTTCTATTCCGTGATTTACATTTTTCGATTCATTCATAGTGATACAAAGAAAACAATCAATCAAGAAAATACTGCTGGTAAGATAAAAATATATTCTAATAAAGTATCTTCTCTTGTTTCAGGTATTACAAAATTTAGAGGTTATACGTTATATTTATACATCTCAAGACATCATAATATTAAAATAATTAATTACTATATATTTAATCATATAGGCAGAGAAAAATGAAACAAAAAGAGGCGGTTGTTTTAAATTTCATACCATTAGAAAACAAGCGACAGAAGTGTCATTGCAGAAAAATACATCGAAAATGTTACAAGATTAAATCTATACACACACTGTAAAAAATATTTCTTGTAATTTTACCACTTTCAGAGAGGGACGTAATATTTTCTACCCCCAAACAAGCGTCTTTACGGGAAAAAATTAAAAACTGCCTTCAATTTGTAATTTCGCTTTTAGGTTATGCAATTATACAGTTCACTTTGTAAAAGTACAAATGAGATGTATATTTGTAGGTTATGGTATTCTTACTGGAAATTACTGAAAAATTCCCAGAAATGATTGTATTTGTATCATAAATTAAAAAAATTTTACTCAAATCAGAAATATTACAAACATTATTAAGAATGTTTAAGAATATTAAAATGTTATTTAGATTAATATATATTATTAAATTTGTTGAGAGAAATCTGTAATATTATAAAAATAAACTCTCATATTATTCTATTACAAAAATAGCATTTCTTCGCGTTTATAAAAATTAAATTGGATCGAAGTCGGCTTCTGCATGCCCATTAGCGTCAATTTCAGGGATTTTGTTAATTGCATGATCGGTCGCTGCTTCAAAAACATCATTTGTTTCATGATGTAATTTTTTCCGGAAACAATTTTATTATTAACCCAGAGCTGAATAAAACAGCACAAAGTGACACAAAAAAAAAAACATTTCGACAAACGCACGTTCGCGCAGTTATGGCTGTTATGGCGAATGGTTGACGATTCCCGCCGCGTTCGCAATTTTGATTTTCCGCTTTCAGCTAGGACTCGAGTTTAATTTTATTATGGCCGAACTTCATAATTTTTCAATTTATAAAATGTTCCTTTAACAATATGTTTGTACACTACACACATATAATTATTCCCTTAACTTTATTAATTTAGATCAAATATATAAGTATAAAAAAAATTAAATTCATTTTTAGGATTTTTACCATTTTAAGAATACTTTTACCAATTTTTAATACAGTTTTTCAAAAAGTTTGGAATTTTGCAACAACCTTTTGTTTTATTAAAAAAGAAAGTGCACAATTACATGAATTATCGATATTCCTAAAATTTTGTACTTTTACAACCGTGAAGAAAATTCACTACGTTAGAAGTAGGACACTTTATTTCTGACTCTCAACGTGATGCATTCGAGAAGTCAAAATGTACTTCTACTATGTTTTTGCTATAGTCCCATGCTAGGAGTGGTAAAATTACAAATTCATTCGCGACCCTAACCCTCAAATTGTATTATCCCCATACTCCAAGTGGTAATAGTACACAAAGTTTTCTGCGTAATTTTACCAATAACAACCGTGAAATTTTTTTAGTTTTTTACAGTGCAGTGTACGAATTTACAAGTCCTCCTGCCGAAATGAAAAGAGATGTAGAACCATTAGTTGCTCGCGTTAGAAGCAAGTGGAAAAATAATAATAAAGAAAATGTGAGTCCTCTTAGTAGTCCAAATACTTCGATGTCGGAAAAATAATGAAGTGCCTATTCTTCAGCAACAGGTACTTTAATAAATTTTTTCAATCATTTTAATTTGATGCACATCTATTGTTTGTTTATAATCAAGGTAGTATTTGTATGAAAAATCAGCTTTTGTAAAAAATTGTATGCTTTTAAAAATTCAAATGATATAACCAGTTATGTATTATTAAAGTGAAAACATTATTTTTATAAAAAATGTTTAAAAGTTACCAAAAGTAGCTGTTTTCACCATATTCTTGTCATTTAATTTTTCACATTTCTGCTTGTTAAAATTTTTTAAGAAATGGTATATTGATAAGCTTTTATGTTTGAAAATCTTCTCATTGAAATTAATGTTTCATGTTTGAAATCACGTCATCAGTAATGTTACTTTTATTCCTAAGATAATTAACTTATTTGCAAGTGCAATTCCAGGCTTTCAATTACCATCTTTGATTGACCTGACGGGCCCTTTACTTGAAGCTGAGCAGAGAAGAGTGCCAACTGACGTATTGCAACAAATACAAAATGTCTCGTTGTTCTGCGTAAAGCTTGAAATGACGTAGGTATGTGTGTGTGTGTGTGTGTGTGTGTGTGTGTGTGTTTAGTGATACAGACAAACACAAAGAACAGGATTATTTGCACGTATTTCATATATTCACTTAATTTGTAGGAACAACGAAACAATTAGAATGTTCATTACTGTGCAAAGGCCATTCTTGTACAAAGTACTTCATGGAAGGGATATACCTGACTCAGAAAACTTCTTTTATCCTCAAGTGAAAATGGAACTATTGGAACTAGGCATCGAACGCTGCTTTGGAGTTTCGTGCAATAACCTTTTGGCAAAAACCGATTCATGGGATCGATTAATTAGTGACTATACCAACCGCATTTTATATTTGCGCTGCAGGTGTATTGGAAGATTTATTAAAAGAAGTATTATCTTTGCCAGCTTACGTCTCTTTAGAACAAAGGTTCAATAATATTCTAACAGAAGTTTATTCGCAAAAAGTTGTTCGAGAAAACTTTGAAATAATTGAAGCAATACACGGAAATAAGTCTAGCATTTCATTGATAAATCTCCCACAAGCCGAAATAATGGCGTTTGCCCTAGACCGAAAAACTGCGTCTACACACCTCGCTGTTTCTGAAACCGCGCCAATGATTTCCGAGGAGACGAAAGGTATTTTAATGGATGGAAAATACTGGAAAAAAGCAGAGCAATTGTTTCCTCCGGCGAAGGAGATCAGCAACTGGCTGTTTATTTTAAAATCAAATTTCATTTCTTTAAGTTAAATTGTTCATGTTTTTAAAATACTGGAATCTTTCGTAATGGCAGATTCAGCCCTTCAAGTTACTGAACAAATGTCAGTCGCTAGGAGCGGTATTAACGCAAGGTTGGAGTTGTTGCACGACGCGCACTTTGCAGCGAACCTTTTGGACCCTCGATTGCAGGGATGTGATCTTTCTCAGGCAGAGGATCTATCTGCAGTTTTGTTTATTCGAAAATTTAGCGAATCTTTACAAGCTGGAACCGAAGACATTATAATGAATGACATTGCACATTTTAGAACGAAGGAGGGTTTCTGGAAATCTGAATTCCTATGGTCTGCAAAAATAGATAATCCGCGAATTTGGTGGAATGGTTTGTGCGGTTCCACTGCACTTAGCAGAATTGCATCTGCCATTTTCTCCTTGCCTGCCGTTCTTCCTTCTTGCAAAGCACTTACGCAAGAAAAAGATGAGCAGGTCTCGAAAAAAATGGACTTCATTAAATATAATATGTGTCGACTTTAGAAAGACCGGAGGTATCGTACACCCTCGAAAGACCAAAGGGGCCAAATTTGACCCATCATCCGTTTGCGATAGAAATTAGTATTATTAATGTATTTTAATTTACATTTCGTACTTTTTTCCAATTTTTTTATCTATACTTTTGCATTCGTTAAATTTGTCTGGCGTCGAAAAAATCCCGTCCCGTTAGGATTTTTAAAAATGAGCTTACAACCCCTTAAAAAGGCTTTTTTATGGCTATTTTCAAGAAATCATGGGAGGAAAACTAAAGTTACTAGAACCTGTAAAAATATCTTAAATCAAAGTATATTCCTTGCCATTTAAAGTCACTATAACATTTATTGATGTGAAAAATGCATTTACGTACTGTTACTGTTTGTTTCCTGTAAAAGTGCCTATGTATTTGCATTGTCGTGAAATACGTGGGTGTGGGTAGTATTGTAAATAGTGACAGTATACATAGACGTCATTTGAACGTTAATAACTGTTAGAAAATATTACTAGCAAAAGATATGTGCATTTTTGTCAAAATCCTGAAGTAGTTGGACATTTTTGGTACCAGATTCGGATCCAGCGCGTAAAAAGTCAAATAAAATGGCCCTTCATTATAAGGAAAATGGAAAAATGTAGAAATCTTTTATGTTCGAAGATTTCATAGTTATAAAACACAAATACAATGTTTATATTACATGTTGAGGATGCCTCTAGTCTATACGTTTTTTCAAAATGATTTTTTACGTTATGCGCGCCATTGTATTTCACATCAAAAAGGTTTACGAAGAAAAATGTACTGTTGTAGATCAAAAAAGTAGCAAGGGGTCAAGATTTACTGCTTAATTTAATATACGTTATATTATTTATATTTTAGCACATGAATAAAAAATGGGATTCTGACGTGCAAATAATGTCTACTTATTTTCCCTCCTATTACAAATTTACAATTATGATAAAATATTTATTTGTTATTGAGAATAATTCCAGATAACTGAATTTAATTTAGCGTTTTGAAAAAGGAAAATGATTTAAATCCTTTCTATTCCTTCTTTTATACTCTTCAATTTTTTGATTCCATAATATCTTTCCGTTATAAATTGCGAAGTTGATTAAAAAAAAAAGGTTTTGCTCTTATTCTTTTTATTATACTTTGAATAACACATTTTTTCCGAAAATTATTCATTTGCACATAATTTTCATATAACCACGGACTTGGTGAATTAACTTCAGTGACTTGTGTAGATAATCAATTATACGTGTTTTAGTTATTTCTGAGTGGTGACTAATTTCTGATCAATTAATATATAACACATTCTTTGATTCAGGACTTTGTGAACTTTATAATTTCACAGCACTCGTGAGATTATATTCATTAAGCAAGTACAGTAAGTGGTGATCAAGGAACTTATGCATGCAGCGATTCGTATGTGACGTGTAATAGTGTTAAGACTTCGATACACAAATCCGCTGTGCTTTGTATTGTTTTAATAGTGGTGAAAATTTCTATTTAATTTGGACTGTTAAATTGAGATTTATGTTCTCTTGAACTTTAGACGTTATGGGTTTCAATTTTGTACTCTGTATTGAATATAAATTTAAATGAACATTGAAGTGTGCATTTCTGAAAAATGCATTTACCACGGAACGAGCCTGAATTCTAAAGAAACAACTGTAGCTGTAGCTATCGCTGACTTTCTTCTTTAGTTTAGACAAATAGATGTGTCTAGGACTCTGACGCAGCCAACAATTAAAAGAAGATATACAGTACTATGATATAGCATGGGAATTGTTAACGGGCCGATACGAAGATTCGAATGCACTTATACATAATCATGTTCGAGCACTTTGTAAACTCAAGACAATAGCTAAGGAATCTTTTACTGAATTGCGACAATTTAATGACATTAACAATAATTTGCGCGCGTTGAAGGCATTAACTCAACCTACCGACGAATGGAAATGAAGTAAAGATAAAATTAAAGTAGAAGAAGAGAAGAAAATACAAAACGACTTTGAAGAAAGCAAGAAACTGCTTTATAAAAAAATGAAAGGAAACGAAAGTACAGAATTCCTCAACATGAGAAATAGTGATGGGGAAATGCTACATGACGCAGACGGGGTACGAGGGGCTTTCAGAGACATTTTCAGGGGACAATTCGGAGATGAAGCTATAGGACCAAACAACTGCAATGTTGAACACGATGTGTTAGAAAACTCAATTGAGAAAGTCTGTAGCACTGAGGTTAGGAACTTGAAAAACGGTAAGTCTGCCGGGGTTGCATGTATTAACGCTGAAATGCTTAAAGACGGTGACGAGTACATACCACATAGATTATGCGAATTGATAAATTTATGTTTCGAAATAGGACACGTCCCAGAAGATTGGAAAAAAGCGATTATCGTACCAATATACAAGAGAAAGGAAGATAAAAGCGACTGCAATAATTACAGAGGGATTAACTTATTAAGCACCGTGAGTAAAATATAATCAAAAATACATATTCGTAGGGTAATGAAAATAACAGAAGCAAATATGGCATGTCCAAAGTGACTTTATGCCAGGAAGGTCATGTACGGATCAAATATTTAGCTTAAGGCAAATAACAGAAAAAAGTTTGAGAGTAGGAAAAAAGTTTTCTGTCAATTTGTTGACCTATAAAAAGCTTTCAAAAAGGTAGATAGAAGTAAATTTTGAGAAGTATTAAAAGAGTATCGAGTCAATGGATGGCTCATACAAGTTATAAAAACAATATACTAGGCAGTCTGATAAGAATGAACAGGCGCATTGTCGTGATGATAAAGCGGTTTTTTCTTCTTCAAATGCGGTCGTTTTTCGGCGATTTCGATTTTCAATCGGTCCAATAATGATG
>NC_046659.1:93585131-93600255 GCF_010883055.1 Belonocnema kinseyi | reverse complement strand
CGCGCGCAGAGCTTCTTCATGCCCAAAACTGAATGCACGATATTGCCCACACGTTCCAATGATATGCCTACAGCATTAGCTACCTCTCCCAATTTCACTTTGAGAAACTCGGTAAACCACTTCGTTTTCTCGCGAAGATAGTAGTGTTTGCTCAAAACTCGAAACTCAGATTTTTCCATATTAAAAAAAACTCGAAGGTTAGTCGCTTCTCAGTGCTGTAACTTGTAAATGCGTAAACATAAATGGCTGAAGTTTTGACAGGCGTCATTTGAAGGATCAAGCTCGACGAAAATGGTTCACATTAGTGAATACTAACGCCATCTCTTAGAATTTTCAGATACTTATCAGACTGCCTAGTATACGGGTAGCAAAGCGAGTGTAAGGGTTAATGGGAATCGAAGACATCCTAACGCGTTCCGTTAGCTGAATCGGTTAGGGCGTTGGGCGTTTGATAAATACTCAGCGTGCAATCTCGGGTTCGTTTCTTAGTACTTGCGAATTTTTCAGTGCACTATGCTTTAGCGTCATAATCAAAAAATTCTATTAATAAAATATCTCAAAAATAACTGCGAATATCCTTGATATTTACATCACAGATATTATTTTATTTTTTCTGATAAATAACAAAACTTATTTTTATTCGTCCATATTGGTGTGAGATTATAGAGAACCTGTTTTGATGCCACAAGACCTACAGCAGTAGTTTGTGACTGTTTCGATATTATCCAAGGAGTTAGACAAGGATGCGTTATGTCTTCACGGTTATTTATATTATTCATAGACAAGTGTTTAAGAATGGCTCTTTTCGACGAAGAAGATGTGGATCTCGAAACACTAAGGGTACGTGGGTTAGCGTTTGCGGATGATAAGGTTGATATGGCAGAGTCAATCTAAACTTGCAAAGAATGTTGAATATATTGAAACCATGCATGGAGAGCATGGGCCTCAAAATTAACGCAAATAAAACAAAAACTACGATGTTCGAAGGAAAGAGTGAGAAAACACTATGAAATATTGTACTAAATGATGAGAGAATTGAACAAGTTGATAAGTTCGTATACCTTGATAGATTATTTACTAGGGACGGGAAGATAGTTGAGGAGTTAGATAGACGCATAAACGAAGGTAAGAAGGTTGGTATATATCAAATAAAGCTATATATAAATACATTATATACACATTATGTATAACACACAATATACAAAAACTCATTATCACGCCTACCCGACGGGCTGTGCACTGAGTAATTCTCCTGCCTGCTACCTCGAATTGAGCATAGGAATCCTTTTGGGATTCAGTGGTAGTCTCTAGCGATCTCTGAGAATTCTTTGAGTAGTCGCTAGTAGTCGAGTAGTATATTGGGAGTATTCGGGAAACTAAGCTAGTGGTCCCAGCCGTCTCAGCAGTCTGGTTAGGTTCGGATATGTGCACCGAGACATGCGCAAGAGACTTAGCCAGTCGAGGCTCCGCGTTTACACGAGCATTTACATATATCTATAGACTGCTGACTGATATTTTTTCATTGTTAATTATTGATTTGATCTAAATTAATGTAACGAATCATGGAAGCAGACTCGAAGCCAAAATATTTAATTTTTAATTATACTACATCAAGTTGTAACTTTAATCGAAAATGCATTTGGTACTTTTATTCATTCTTTTGGATTTTTAAAACTTTAAATAATGTAAAAAAGAAGCGGATAGGAAAACAAAATAAACGAAAAAGTGAATACAATTTACAACTTTTTTGACAGTCTAAATATGCGTTTTCTGAATTAAAATTCTTGAATCGTATATGACGACTTCGAAATTAAAATAGTAAGTGCAATCAAATATTGAATTAATTGTCAAACTCAGAACGTAAGTATTTTCAAAATTTTTTATTATTCACCATTTGAATTTTAAAGTCTTTATAAGATTAAAGAATTATGTTCATTAACATTCAATATTAAAGAACAGTTTAACAATTAACATTTATAGTCAAACCTGACGAACGTTAAAGCACGGCTCTTTTGACATTACATAAGAAAAATACGAAGGCTAAATTGTTCTTTGGAAAAATTGTTACAAAAAAATTTCCTTTATAATTTTTAATATTATTTTATTTTTTTCAAAAACTTTATTTGTTTACTTCAGTATAGAAATCTTTTTTCTTGTTTCTTGATCTCGATTGAATTATTTGCAGCAGAATAGCTACAAATATGCTTATTCTCAAATTTTGTTAACACTTAAAGCTTTTTATCGTTAGCCGATAACATTTTTAAAATAAAAAAATATCTTTAGATAATTCGAAAAACAAACACTTTATCTGTTGTGATTTATTTATTGGTACAAAAGAGTAAAAACAAATGTTTACCTCTTAAAGTAAGAGACGGCTCCGGCGAAAGTTTTGTATTTTATAGAAAAACATAGTGTAAGACTTTCCAGATACAAAATCAAGAGAAGCATTCATAGTTTTCGTACCTTTAAGTTGAATTTATCTGAATGGTCCCGTGTAGAAGTGTTTATATACTTTTACATTACTTGTTCTTTTTAACTAAAAATAAAATGTCTGAATTTTTCTTTCTATTTTTATCAATATCGAGGCATCGTAACGATAGGATGCCAACGCACGCGATCGACTAGATGATACTTAACCAAAAATATAAACAATAAAAAGCTAACTAAGAAGTAAGCACTAGAAAGTCTTAGATCGCGGAATTGAACAAGGTGAAGCTATAAGTTGGCCAAAACTAGAAGATGCTCGCTCGCTCCATCAAAATATTAAAGTGCTATCTCGGGCGAGCAAAGCATGAAGGTGCCATTTCTCGCTTATAATCTAAACGCGAGAAATGGCAACCTTCATGCTTTGCTCGCCCAAAATAGAACTTTCATGATTTGATGAAGCGAGTGAGCACCTTTTAGTTTCGGCCAACTTCTAGCCTCATCTTGCTCAATTACGCGAGCAAGATTTTCTAGCGCTAACTTCTCGGTTAGCTTTTTATTGTTTTTATTTTTGGTTAAGTACCGTCAAGTCGTGTCGCGTCCGTTGGCATCCTACCGTTAGAACGCCTCGTTATGACATCTGCATTTTTCTACCTAATGTGAATATAATATTAAACTCATCGAAAAAAATGAAGTGAAATATTATAGAAATAACAATCATTTCGGCAATTATTCTCTATTGAATTACTCTCTCGCTCACCCTACTTATTTATATTGCAGTCGAAAAGAGACAAACGAGAGACGCCCTTGGCGAGTGGCAATTCTTTGGTCACGGTAAGATGTCCCAAAGTCTAAAGTACTTAAAGTAGTGTGAGGAGTAGTCAAAGTGATCACGGAGTAGTTTTTTTTGTTAAAGGAGTAAAAACCTAAAATCCGCATGCACTGACCACATTCGATCTTTGGGGGCTGCGCGCCCAGTATGTGCACGTCACACATATGTACATAATATACATACACGTGAGATGCACACATGGGCGCCCAGTTCACAAGGAACGAATGTGAGTGTGGGACTTACCAAACGGCACCTACCCACTAAAGCTTAACTCCTTTTTCCGCCAACCCATGTCCTCGGAACCGCTTTCGCATTACTTCAAGGACATGGGGGTAAGGCCAAAGCCGTGCTTCGGCTTTCACCTTCTATTGTTCGCTTGGCGTATTCTTTCTCTGTCCTGCAAAAACCAAGATGCATGCATCGTCCTCAGTAGTGCCTGATACTGCACATCGGGCTCATCAGCCTTCGGCATCTCTATTGGGCATTAACGGACATTCATTTCTTTTAATCGCCACTCCAAGGTGTACGCGTCATCCTCAGAAGCGTGTTAATACGCATCGGGCTTGTCGGCCTTCGACATCTTGGAGGGCTTATTTAGGATCGTCTCTGGGATTTTCTTTCCCTTATTTGCTCCTCTTTCTTTTTGGTTCTCAAGACATTTTCTACGTACTTAGAAATCCTATCCCAGCTACTTTAGGATTCGAACATCAACGTCACCAAGTTATCAGGTGTAATTTCCACTCCTATCTCCGTCTCCAGTTCATGCTTTTCGCTCGTCCACCTCCCGCAGTGGAAGAACGTGTGCTCGACATCATCTGTTTCGTACGAACAGTAGTCATAGATGGGACTCTGTTTCAGGTTTTTCCTGAAAATATAGGCGTTGAAGTGGCCATGACCAGACAGTAGTTGGGTGAGGTGAAAGTTCACCTCCCCGTATTTCCTGCTGATCCACGGTTGTATCTCGCCTATAATTTTTGCATTCCATCTGCCTTTTTCTTCTAATCTCCATTGCTACTTCCACTTATCAATGGTAGCTGCTCTCTCTTGAGGTTGGATGATCGCGTCTTCTCTTTTGTCCTTTGCCGGACCAGACACAGATCTATAGGCGCAAGCCATCCAAAGTGCGCCTTTCCTTTTTACTGCCAGAAGCAGTTTTCGACGACATTCTATTTTCAAGGGATCTGCCTATACTTTTGCTCCGTAGAGCATGATGGAGTTTGCCACACTTAATAGTATTCTCCTTTTGGAGCTTCTTAAGCCAGCTATGCTTGAAATAAGCCTTGACAGCATGGCAACCATTTTCTCCGCCTTGTTTGCTGCCTTCTCGATTTGAGTTTCACTCGCAATTTGTAGTTGGTGATTTCTGAGCCAATTTTTTACTCTCCAGGAGACATTGGCCACCAACAGCCGGGCTTCTTCTTCCGTTCTTCCGTTCATAAGTCAGGTCCAAGAACTGAGGCCTGGGTCACTCCCGCAGTGACTTTAGCGCTACGTTCACTTTCAGTGGCTTCGAATTTCAGCCACCTATCATCAAGGTAGTCGCTGATGATTCTAAGGAGATAACCAGGTACCTTAAATCTTTTTTCAAAGGTGTCCAGAATATCTACTCATCTCACCGAATTAAACGCATTTCTGACGTCGAAAGTGACCATTATAGAGGTACTCCTTGACCGGTGATTTCCACTTCACGCTTTGTCAACATCCTAAAGAACTTCACGGATCGCTCCCACCGTGGATCTGCCTTCCCTAAAACCATGCTGGGTTTTAGCCAAGCCTCCTGATGTTTCGATCGCTGCTCTTAATCTAGCCCGAATACATTTTTCAAAAAGTTTTCCGACAACGTCGAGCATGCAGAGTAGTATGTATGACGATGAAGTTGTCGGGGGTCCTATCTATCTCCTTGACCACCTCCGTTGGAATTTCATCTGGGCCCTGCGCCTTGCCACAAGCCATTTTGGATGCTGCTGTCCACAGTTCCTCCTTAGTAAAAAAAGGAACTGCTTCAGGCAGCGCCTCCGTTAAGACGATTCTGCTTTCATGATTGGGAAAAAGTTCCTCCACAATCAGCTTCATCGTCTTAGGATCCATGGCCGCGACCGGTGTTCGCCCGTACACTTTTTCTATTGCAATCTGGTAACCTAGCCTGCGCATGTCGATATACTTCTTTTTGGACCTCTACCCATTTTTTGCGTTTACTTTCTTTTATGGGACGATTTAGCGTTTTTTTGCTGCCATGTATGCCCTGTTGGCTTGTATTGCATTTCTGCTTTTCTTGCGTGACCTAAGTACTTTTCGCCTAAGTGCAAAACAGTGGATTCTGAGTTCGGCAATCTCAGGGGTCGACCAGCACGCAATTGGCTTTTTTCTCCAATTAAGTGCTCGCCCTTTTCAGCGATTGCGCCAAGTAATTTGGCCGAATCAAGCTTTTTTGAGTTTCAGCCCTTTCTTTTCCCATTCGTTTTCTGGACCATACGTATCTTTGAGGGTTGGAAGCTTATATGTTGATGGTCGCTTGCTGTGTAGTCCTCGAGTAATTTCCATTCCGAAATTTGGCTAGCAGCGCCTGGAGTAGCCATGGTGATGTCCAGGATAGCCTGGCGGCAGCCTGTCCTTCTAAAAGTAGGTGAACTCCCCATGTTTATGATCGGGAGATCTAATTTGGCGGCCATATTAGTGACCTCTTGCCCTCGCTCGTTCGTCCTACAAAAAAGAAGTTACCAACGAGATTTGAGCATAGGTCTTCAATTTCCTCCAATTTCCTACGAAAGACCGCCATAACCTTGTTTGGTGAGAGGTAACAGCTGACGAACGTTCCTTTAGAGGTCGTGACCCAAGCAAAACCATCGTCTTCTCCGTGATTCTGAACTGGAAAGGCGTCGCTGTTAATGAGCCGAATGGCCGCAGTACCGCATCTGTTCTGGTATTAGCTCTTTCCTTTTCTCCGCTCATACTGCTCACAGATGATAAGTCAGCTAGGCTAGCTGACAGCAATTCAAGTTTTGTTGAAATACTAGCGCCATCCGGTTTTTTATTGCGTTCTCTTTTGGCTTCTTTGTAGACCATGCACTTGGACGAATCAAGCATTTGGTCGACAGCTCTGCCATTTACTTTTGTTGAGCAAAGTGAGCACTTTGCTTTTTCTGTGCATTGTGCAGCTATGTGCCCTTCTGCCCCGCACTTCCAGCATTGCCGCCTTCTGTCCACTCCCTTGCATTCCGTCGCGATGTGACCGTAGTCAAAGCAGTGGTAGCACCGGTTGGATCTCTCTCTGATGCATACTCTACATCTGGCCCACCCGATTTTAATGTGGCCAATCTTGTTTACCTTAATGGCATCTGCTTCTTTCAGTTCAACAAAGGCCATAAGACTCCCTCGGAACTCCTTCTTGGTCATATTGACTGTTGTATTCTATACATCTTCTTGCCCTACTTCTTGTTTGAGGGCATATTCAATTTCTTTTGCAGTTGTTGCCTTATCTGGATCTGCGTGCGTGGCACTGCCTGTCTTACCTCTCCAGTTTGGTTGATGACTTTTTCTAGCGCATCACCAAACCTGGCGCGGTTTTCGTTCATTGCTCCCAGCTCTAAAAGAACATTACTCTGACGGGTTTTCTTAATAGCTCTAATTTGCCCCTGCATTTCGTCTGGTTTGACGTTTGCCCTAATGCCTTTAACGACCTCAGAAAACCCTCTTCCGCCAGCTGGTTTAATTATCACCGCTTCGGAGCGAACCTTTTTCAGGCTTTCCGTCTTCTCTCTTTTTAACTTTTCCTGTCGAAGTATTGGCCTGTTCTTGTTTTTCTTTTTTCTTTCTTCGGCTAACTACATCACTCCACTTACCGATATTTCCTTCGATTTGTGTTTTCTTCGCAGGTCTTGAGGTTTCCCCATTTTCAGGACTAGACGTTCTGGTTAAGGGCCTCTTTCTTTTGGCCTCAGACCCAGACGTCCGTTGCGAAAGGCTGTTCCTCTCATGCCACATTTTTGCTCCTGCTATGCGTGGAAGCGCTGCTTCCTCGTCTTTCTATGCCTCGAGCTTTTCTCTGGTTTCCTTCAAAGTCTTTTTTTGTACTAGTAAAAGATCCGTTCGTTTTCTTCGCAGGGTCGTTGGACATAAGGTGAGTCAGTCTCTGAAGTGACCACAGAGTCTTTTCTTCTTCTGCTTCCAGTTGTTTGCAGAAATTGCGTAAGTCTTCCCTTGTTTTAATGGGAGTCACCCTTTGGTTTAACGGCTTATTCTCACTATTGTCCGAGACATTGGTTGTCACTGGTATGTCGATGTTCGTGTCCATCACCTCTTTCTCTTCGCTCCTCTCTGTTTGTTTTAAAGTCGCCAGAAATATTTATCCAGCGCTTCGTGTGTGGTGGAGCGGACCGAAATAGCTAGGAACGGGTATACCCTCGGACCGAAGTCCTATTCCAGCTCCCTAGGGCCCAGCCTTCGTTTAACCGGTCCCGTAATGCACGAACGGACCGGACTCGCTCGGAGCACTGCAGATTCCGATTTCTGCAGCCACCACGCACTTCCTGATCAGGGCCCGAAGGGGCTGGATTCCTGATGACCAACCGCGACTTACACCTCGGCCGAGCCAGCAGTCTCGTTAAGTAGTTCGGCAGTAGTCGGTTATCTGACTCCCGGAGTGGTTGGATAAGTTTGTCATTTCAGCTCGACCACCATATTGGATCCGCAATTTTTTTTAGTTTCTGATATCATATTCATAATCAGCTAACCCAAAAACCAGAAAATAACAGAATTTGGCCCATTTTATAAACATTTTACACTTTTGGCCAACTTTTCGCTGATGAGCGAAACTTTGTTCTCCTGTAAAAATGCCATAACTCTGACCATTTTCGGTCAAGTTCGATGAATAAATGGTCGCTTCTTTTTAAGTACAACTCACTTTCGAAATATCAATGCAAACAAGAGTATTTTTGAAAAAATAATGCCGTTTAATATTTGAAAAATTATTTTGAGAAGAGAGATTTACTGATTAGTTAGTGCACTGAGTGGCTTGAAAACACTAGGTCACTTGAGAAGTTTAAAATCGATGTAACAGAGTGTTATAGATGAATGAAACATAGATTAATTGAAAATTAAAAACCGGTATTGCTACTTTTTGCGAACCAAGAAAAGATTGTTTCCTGAGCTAACAAAAAAGTACAAAAATGGTGAAGCAGTCACTATGTGAATTTCAAGTTTAATTACAACCTATTACCATGACAGCTCGTAAAATTTATCCCTAACATGATTGGAAACAGGAGGGATTAAAAAATCGACTTACAATCGCCGCTCTCCCATCTCCTTCAGGGCAGTCCTCATAAGCCCCTTTCTTGCATATACAAGAGAGGGAACTATCCAGGGACTATTTTTTCTCTAGATTCTCCTATCCTTCAGATCTGCAAAAATTAATAATATAAACATAAAATAATGTTTCTCTAGATTTTTCCAATTTGGGTAAAAATTATAAGTATGGGAGTGATGTATATATAAAGTATGTAGTATACTTTAGCTATACTTAAGTATGGTTCAAGTATTGGGCATAGAATGACACTCAATTGATTTTCAAGTACACAGCAACGGGATAAAAACAATGCATCATGAATGAAACCTCGTCCGATGAGATGAAAATCCAGAATCATTGATTCCTAAACACATAATGGTATTATCATAAAAAGTTGAAAACTATGAGTGAAATTATTATTTAGATAGAATATTTCAATTAAATTATTTATAATATAAAGTTAAGTAATTCATGTTATAATTGAGATTTTATTAATTTGCATTTAATTGTTCCTAGAAGCTGCTAACAATATTTTTTTATGTTATGAAAGGGGTGGTTTCGGATTTCTAATTTATATTTTTTCGGATATCTCATAATCTGCTAGACGGAGAAACTTTCGGTAGTAAAATTTGATTTTATAATACAGTGAAACTCTTCTATAGCACTAATTTTGGGGCTGACGGTACGTGGGAACTAACTCATTATAGCCCGCTCCGCTTTTGATTGTTTATGCTTGAGTACTCGCCTGAGTGACATCCGCATATTCCGCGCACCCCGTGTAGCTCTGTCACACCTAAATGCAGCGCGGCCCCGATTCTCGGAAGGGCTATAGAAGAGTTTCACTGTAATTATTTTTACAATAAGACAATAGCAAGCCAGGACATTTGAAGAATTTTTATTATGAATATTAAAGTGTTCAGTTACTAAGTTTAATGGAATATGATAATAAATGATTAAATAACTCTAGTAAAGTGTACAGAACACTATAGTGAAGACATTCTTCCTATGTTCAATCTACACATTTCTAATTTTTCCCATAGAAAATAAGAAAACTGCCATGGTCGAAAGAGCAAAATGTAGCCAAGATTTTTGCTAAATATGGTTACAATAATTAATAAGCAGTCGCGGACAATTATCCAGGGATAGTCCCGAGGGAATAACCCCTAAGCGGAGGCATAACAACCGTGCCGAACGCTGAATGGCACCTGGGCGAGGTGTCTTAAATGGTGGCTCTGGGATACCGGGCGACATTTCAGAGTAAGCCGCCTTATCCTTGCATGCAGGGCTCTACAAGGACAGACGAACGAAAGTTGTAAATGCGGTTCAAAACGATCGAACGCTTAGAGCACCCGATAATGGGTCGGCAAACAGTGCCGATGACCCCACAGTAAGGGGTGCTGAAAATAATTTAAATGAAAACACGACGACGAACCGACAAAACGCCTGAATTGAGAGGAAGAGTGAACCCAAGGATGAATTGCTAGACTGCAACGATGCTAGCATTATCTCTGTTGGAGGAAGCTTTATAGCGCGTATTATGCACACTCTGTGGTGCCAGATACACCCAGAGCTTCAGCATGTTTCGCATCAGTCATTCCGAAAGTAATGATCAATTAATGCTGAAGAGGTGAAAAAGCACTTAGGGGTTCGAAGAGCTTTTCCGCTGCAGGATCAGATGGTATCAAGAACTTCTGGTTGAAGGAATTTAGTTCTGCACACCAACAACTGCACTATACTCATACCGAAAAAAGGCAACTTGTCCAACCCAGAGAATTACAGGCCAATCACTTTTTAGAACAACAAGGATCGAAAAAAGGTGCAGCAAGATGCCAAGAGAACCTGTTAATTGACAGGTGCGTCTGCAAAGACGCAGCAGCCCATCAACGCGGCCTGTCAATGTCCTGGATTGACTACCGGAAAGCTTTCGATTCAACCCCTTCTAGACTTATCGTCTGTCGATTGGAAAGCTTGAAGGTTCCTCCACACATAGTGAGATGCATAGCGAAATTGATGCGTCTTTGGAAAACTAGATTTAATGTGTCATCTGGAAAATATCGAGTGACAATGAAAAACGTCATCTTCCATAGGAGCGTCTTTCAGGGTGACACTATGAGTCCTCTACTTTTCTGTATCACACTTTTGCGTCTATATCTCGCACTACGGAATTCTTCTAAATACCTATGTGGCGATACTTATCAACGCATGAATAAGGTCACATCTGAAAAAAGGAAAGACAATTGGCGTTCCCGAGGACCCTGAGCTTATGGATATAAGTTGTATTAAACATCTTGACACTGGAGAGACCTACACATACTCCGACGTGCCTCAAAACCGCATTCAGGACGCAACATCAGTGAAGAACTCCCTCCGAAGCGGATAAAAGCATTTTGTTCGAAAGATTTGGTCTTCAAATCTGTCGGCGTTGAACAATGTATCTGCGACTATTATGCTTGCCGTCCTGGTTCTACTCTACTCGTTTGGGGTGGTACAAAGGACGAAGAACAAGCTTAAGGCCATTGACATCGCCACACGTAAGATCATGCATATGCAAAAGAACTTGCATATCAATCCGTCTGTTCCGCGATCATACATTTCAATCCTTCAAGACGGATGCAAATTTCTGAATCTCCAGTGTCTTCATAATCGAATTGTTCTAAGTAAAGAGCTACTTGACAAGAAATTGCACAGAAACTTTTATAGAAATGTAGAAGAACAGTCCTTGTCAAAAGAGCAAACTTGTGCTTTTCTCAAATCATAAGGGCTTAACTGTAATTTCCACCTTAGTATTACGCAACCGCATTTTATGTCAAGAAGTTTCAAGCATGTTGTTGAGCGTGTCATTCACACGCTGAGTACCTATAACACATACTATCTAGATGTCCCACCCATGCAGGAGATGCGTATCTCTACAGACATAATGCGGCCCTAAGAGTGTTTTATTGCCATATTTGTTGCTCTGACGGTGTTGGCCTCAAACCTGCCCTGTCGAAAGCTCCGAAGGAAATAGAATCAATGGTCAAAAACGAGAAGGGCCAATTTTCTGGAACTACAATTTTCGGACAGCCATCTTCGTTGCACAGCTGAAAGAGAAAAATCATGTCACCAGAAATCAGCGCTGGCGGGGACCGAACACGATTCTCTGAGGCAGCAGAAAGTAGATATTTTCCTGTGATTAAACAAATTATAACATTCAGGAATGTTATCATTCTCATGAATCTCGGTGCATATGACGTCATTGGGCATTGTATTTCCTATTTTGAATGGGAATTTTCGCGAAGTACTATATTCAAATGTTTTTCGTCTCACTGCATGTTCCCATTTAAAATTTTAATTTTTCTCATCTATTTTGCAACTTATGTTATTCAAACTGCTAGTTATTGTAACTGCGGTTTCAAAGTTTAATTTGTACATATCACTTTTTCCTACCTTCAGTCTTGTATCAAAAATATTAATCTTTCTAACTCTAAATGGCTATCATTAAGTTTGTAGTTTATTTACAATTGACATGAAAAAAGTATTTCTTCTTGTCGTTGTGGCAATAATACTATTTTCTCGACTCTATCCTAGATTGCCATAGAACTCATGTTATGATCAATATTGTAATGACAAATTTTACAACCTATAGTCTCTTCGCGTGTCATAAAAAATAGAGCTATATATACTGACGCCATACTTTTCCTAAACTTCAAACATACTTTACATACTTGAGCTATACTTGAGAGATATACTTCAATCATACCTTAACTAAACATCGACATACTTTATCAAGTCCTCAGTAATACTGCAACTATACTTTTCAGATATACGTTAGCAATACTTTCCCTATACTTCAAATATACATTGTTATACTTTGACTATATTTGAGCTATACATTAAATTGACTTCATTCAAATATATATGAAGTACCTCTTTAAGTATATATTTGTGCATAGTTCAATTTTCATTACATATAAGACTCGCAATTAGTCACTCTGGGTATATATTTTTGATTGCTAAAAGGTGTATAATAATGTGTTATCGACTAATTATTTCTTGAAGCTGTTACTACTTTGTTGGTAGCTATGTTCGGTTGAGAGTGCCCCCCTAGTTGAGCGGGCTCGAGTTGAGTCAGTCAGTCGGTCTGAGATCGCAGACGCAGTAACTTCTTTTGCGGGGCTTGACGTTAGGCCGCAGTTTAGTAGACGAAATCGAGTTGCCCGACGGGACGTAAAACGAATATATGCCTGAGAATGTACAGTCTTTTCCTAATAATAAACTTATCTTAATTATTGATTTACGTTGGAGTTTATTGTCAGAGCAAACCTTGACTTAAGTGAGCGGGTATAGCAGCTCTATAAGTAGCATTATTAACGAATGTTTACCATGAATTTTTTGTTTTGTTAATAGTTTCGATCCTGAACAATTACCCTTGCTTTACAGAAATCAAAGCAAAATACTTTACTCAATCAACAAAGCGTGCTGACCAACTAATATCTTGGATATGTATTTTACCATCAATTAACATAACTAACTCTAACAACTTTCCTATGTTAGTATAATTTTTGAAATGCTAGAAATATCTCGATAGTTTAAAAAAATTCCCTTTAATTTATTTTATTATGCTTTACTGATGTTTTACAGATGTTTAATAAAAAAAATTATTAAAAAATAGTAAAACTTTTAAAAAATAGGCATAAGTATTCAATAATTTCGCGAATTACTCATAAATAATTGTTTTTTCAGCCACTGTAAACACAAAGTATTATGTCAGGTATCAAAACAAGACTCAGAAAAAACAGTTGAATATAACAGCATGAAGTTTAACATTTTAAAAAGAAGACACACAAAAAATGATCCCATAAAAAAAGAGATTTACTACAGTTTCCAACGCAATTCTTTAAGTCACTATGAGAATAAATGTTAATTCAGAAACAGTTGAATTTCACGAAGTTTCAAAGTATTTTGTGTAAAACTGTGAAAAAAAGCATTTTTTGTGTTCCAAACTAGCCACAATTTTATAATTTTTCTAAACTTTGGCTAGGATACGTGTAATGTCTGGTAGGTACGGGGTTAAGTCGGCTAGCCTACGAGTTAAGGACGGCTAGGGTACGGGGTAAAGTTGTTAGATTACAGGGTGATATCGACTAGGGTACGGAGTAAGGTTAGAGTACGGGATAAAGTCAAGCAGGGTACGGAGTAAACTCGGATAGGGTCCCAGTAGGTAAAAAGACATTGTCATCCTCACGACGTCGTAAAGGCATCCCTAAGACGTCCATGTAAATCCAATTAGTGACCCAAAGACGTGTCACGTCTTAAAGACGTCTCTTGGATATGATACGTATCTAGGAAATCTCAATTGGACTGCCATGGATGCTCTAAGAATGTCTTCAGGACGTCTTCAGGATAACAATGTCTTTTTGCCTTGTGGGTAAAGTCACCTTAAGTACGGTGTAATGTTGGCTAGGATACGGGGCAAAGTCGGCTGGGGTATGGGGGAAAGTGTGGTAGGGAAAAAAGTATGACGGAAGAACGGACAGACAGCCGACCAAAGCTATAAGAGTTTCTGCCCAGGGCTACGAAACCTTAAAAATTAAGGCGATTCAGCAACTGCTCAAAAAACAGACATGTAGATAGTTTCCGCTGGTAGTGTGAACGACTTTTTCTAGAAATTATATTTCTGACAGTACAATAGTTTAAAATTTATTTAAATTCTATTCTCTTTTCCCTCGCATCCTTTCCACCGCTGCTTTATCACTCATCAAATCACAAATCTCGTCTTGCGTCTCGTCTCGAGTCTCGTGAAAAAATCTTTTTTATTTTGTTCCAATATTCTTTTAAAGCTTGTTTTTATATAACGAATATATCATATCAGCTTTATGCGGGCTAAATCATTTTTGAGGCCGTTAGAATTTGTTCTTTATGAAAATAACATTTTAAAATTTTTCTCGTGAACGTTGCAAAATATCGCAAAAGAGAAATAGCTATTTGTCATAACACTTCTATAGAAATTGAAATTTTTATCTTAACAACACATTGAAATTTTTTTTGAACCAAGATAAAAAAAATAAAATAAAATTTATTAGAATTGTACGCTGAAAAGAATAAATAGGCTAGAAAGGCTGGAGTATAACGTCGAGAACCGGTAAGATCAAATATAATATTCAAAAATAATAGAACAAATAAGTGAGTGATCAATAATTATCAGGAATCGTACTAAAAAATAATGTTTAAATTATTTTCATAATAAACTAAAAATAAACCTTTAAATTACAATTACACGAATAATTAAGTGTTTTTCTTTCCTTTTTTTGAATAAAAAGACAAGAAATTATATTTGTATTTTTTAACAATATGTGTAGGACCGAATTTGTAAATGATCTAACCTAATTATTTTTATGTTTATTAATTGAAATTTGTCGAATTAAATACAATTTTTTGTAAAGCACGTAATTCAAATACGCATAAAACTTCATGGAAAATTTTTTTTCTAAATTTTATATCTCTTGTAGTCCAGGAGCTGGGTAGGATCCCGTATGCATTAAAGAGGTAAAGAATAAAAACTATGTAGTCTTATGTATTTTGACCCGCTGAATCCAATGGTACCGGTT
>NC_046659.1:93582098-93585031 GCF_010883055.1 Belonocnema kinseyi | reverse complement strand
TCAAGAATAGATCAGTAGTGACCACTGGCGGTAAAGCCGGGAACTAAAAAACCGGTTTTCCGCAGAATTTTTCCTGGTTTATTTTACTTTGTTTTCAGCAAATTCATGTTTAAATAAATGAATAATTTAATCTTTTTTTATTGATATTATGTTCATTAGAACTTTCCGCATGGCGGGCTTCTCCCATTTTTAACATCCAAAATTTTCGGGATGCGATAATCTCAGATTTTGTTAATAAACATTTTTAAAAATGAAAAAAATTAATTTTGAAGAGAAGCCCGCCATAGATTTCGATATACTTTTAACAGTGCAAAAAACAAAATTTGAATTAATGCATTATTTTGCGAGTGGTTTTGCTGAAACTATTTGGAGGAAGTTACCGTTTCACCTTAATCTACTTATACTAATGCATAATACGAGTAACTACTTACAAATTTTTACACTTCTAATCTAACAGGCCTCCGTTTCCTTTTTCCTTCAATTTCATATATCTTCTATCTGATTCTCATTATGCCATTTTTCTACTTTCATTTTTTCTCATTCTTGCCTCTAGCCCCCTCCACCCCCTTCATCCACTCATCCCCCAATCCATCATCCCCTAGCACCTTTACCACATTCTTTTGCCAACTTCCCTTATCTTCTATTCGTCTCCTACATCCTTCCCATACATGCACCCATGTTTCCTTCTCCCATTCACATACTCTGCACTTACAGTTTTCTTCCTCTTCCCAATGCATCCCCTCCCTTACCTCATCTCCCAATCTAAATCTTGCTATTCTGGTCCATCTTCTCTCACCCCACCTCTTCTCTAAATACTTTGGTACGCCTTCCTTTTTTATCACCGTATACCGTTTATTATATTTTGATTCCTCAATCATTTCCCATCTTTCCATTAAATGTATTTCCCTGTCCCTTGCCTCCATTTCTTCATAGCTTACTCCATTCTTCTCTCCCACATCTCTTTCACTAAAAAACTCCGTCCTTTCTTCTTCCCATCTTGTAAGATCTACCGCTCCCCCTCTACTTTCTTCTACCTCCTTCAAACCATCTTTCGCTAATTCCCCTCAATTTCCCTCCCTTAACTTCGTATCAAATTGCCATGCCCTCTTACCCGCTCTATAGCGGGTAATAAAGAAAATATACTCGCCTTATCTCTTTTGATTAATTAAAGAAATTAGTAATCCTGAAAACCAGATTCAATCATTTTTATATTTATGAAAATATGTTTTCCTGAGATTAGCAAAAATGAAAAGTAGAAGTTTCATTTAACCAGTATGAATAGCACTATGAGTTTGCATTTACAAAAAATACCAGACTTGAAAAAATACACTGGTTTTCCTTAACTAATAAAATTGTGAGATCTGTAGGTTCTCCAGGTGAGTAAACAGCCTGTTTTTAATGTATTTTGAGGGTAAAAATAATAATAAAATAAGACTCCAAACAATGTTTAAAGTTAGATAGAATTTCAATTTCTGTACATAATAATAAATTAAACTTCTATTAATACGTACCTTTTGTAATTAATTATACACGCACATTAATACAATTTATTCATAAAAGTTCCATTAAAGCAATATTATGAGTACAATTTCCCTTTTTTATATTCACTACCTGTCACTAGATTCAAATATAACCAACAAGGATTATTCACGCCGCGCCACACAACGCCACGAATTAAAATCCATATGCTTAATTGCTCATAGTGGTTAATTTGATTAATGTGCGCATAAACAATTATAAATGGTATTTGTTAATAAAACGTTAATTCAAGTAATTAATGCAATAAAGTTTTTGAAAAGTGTGAAATGTTATATCTCTTTTGCTTGCTAATATTTTTAAAGATTTAAAGTTTTAAGCTTCCTTTTTTGAAGTGAGGGTAAATTTGACATTTGGGTGATAATTATGAATGAATACTTCCTCCTTACATAAACCGCTAGGCTTTTTATATAGGAACTTCAAAATCACTATGTAAATGTCACTAGATAGCAATAGTCCAGGAGCTGGGTAGGATCCCGTATGCATTAAAGAGGTAAAGGATAAAAACTATGTAGTCTTATGTATTTTGACCCGCTGAATCCAATGGTACCGGTTAATTTTGCGATAAGTGCCTAGGTTTTGTTTAAAACGAAATTGTTTAAACAATTATGAAAAAATGATTTTTTTTCAATGGGACAAATTTTTTTTAGATAATTTGAGGCATTTTAAGAAGAAATGGTCCCTTGTCATTTTTTTTGTAAAATGCATATTTGAAAAGTTATGAATGTTTAAAGTTCAAAATTTGACGATTTTTTGCAACTTTGAATGTTAATAATTTTCGATCTATTGAATATTTTGAAAAAAATAAAGAATCAATTTATTCTTTAAGTCTTCCTCTACCTATTAACCATAAGGAATGTCGGATTAACCAGTGGGAAGCCGTTGTTATTGATATTTACAAATAGCGTGTTTTGGCGCGCGACAGCGCAGCGGCGCGGTGTGTGTGACTTGCTTGGCGCTCGCAGGTCCAATCATCAGTCTTCAAGTTACGCGATTCATCTCGGCTTATTACAATTAGTAAAACATTCTTTACCTCCTATCGTTCATCAGTTTTTATTTATACACTTTCAACAGTTCTATTGCTTTAATATTACTAACAAATACAAATCTCAAATGCATTTACATCACAGAATAAAAAAAAACGAAAATTTTTTTTCATCTTTCTAGTCCTTAGTACCATTGTACTTATTTTTACATGTGTCATTTTTCTGACATAAACAAAATGAAATACATGACACTTGAGCTGCTAAACAACAAGATGACGAAACTCGTGAGCAAGTTGTACAACGACAAGCGCCAAAACACGCTATTTGTAAATATCAATAACAACGGCTTCCCACTGGTTAATCCGGCATTCCTTATGGTTAATAGGTAGAGGAAGACTTAAAGAATAAGTT
>NC_046659.1:93556646-93581998 GCF_010883055.1 Belonocnema kinseyi | reverse complement strand
CACGCGCATATTGTGTAGACGAGATATTTGTCAATTTGCTATATTTCCCTTCAGCTGAGCAGGTAAGCCGAGAAACATGGTTTGATAAAAATGGTTGAATATCGTCTGTCTCTCTCGTTGCTAAGTTTCTCTTTCTAACAGGTCAAAAATCTTACCAACCGAATCCTACCAATTTTCGGGTATGAGGTTGTCTTCATAATTTCCAGGGGGCACTAGACTGTATTTTCGATTTTCTTTTAGATATCACTGCAGTCATTGCCGTCACCGTTTCGCCTTAAGGTGCGCTCGCTCGCTCGCTTCGATCGCTCGCTCACTCTTCCAACAGTAAAATGTGCTAGATTAATTTAGAAGTGATGAGATATAAGAATTTATGTAAATAGTTATAAATATTGTAAATAGTAGGGATAAAATAATGTAAAGTTTGCAAAGCTCATGTAAACCCTCATAGGGGACATATAACTAATTAAGAAGAATACGAGTGTATTTAAGAAAATGCTCCATCTAAATATACTACCGATATGAAAATTAAAAAAGGTTTCATATATTATAATGCTCTAATACTGAGTTGCAACATTCATGTTCCATGTCAAAATTTGTCAGTTTTAAACATCCTCGTCTAAATTTGAAAAAAGGGACCTACTCTATTTTTGGGTTATAACAGAACATGTTGAAAGTAAATATAATTATGACTTGGAAAAGAAAATTTTTGAAAATAAAAATAATTGTAACGTTGGGTGTTAACAAGACGTAGAGATACAAGTTCCTACTATCGGCGAGAAAATTCGAGTCCTCTGGCTTTGACGTTGAATAAGTATGTGAAGAAAAAATGGTAGGTTAATGAAAAAGGTCTTATTTTAAAGGTGCAAATGTTGTACGTCATTGAGCCGGAAGGTAATATTCCAAAAAATTATTCGTAGCTTACAGATCTGAAAATCTGATGAAAAGTAATGAAATTTGATAGCTTTTAAAAACAATGATCTTTGAAGCGTAGTTTTTTATTGAAAAAATAATAGGGAAAATCTGAAAAAATTCATGGTGGTACAATACACATTTCTGAACAGATGCCGTCGAAAAATTTACAAAATATAAATAATTGTTCGTTTTTTGTGAATAAATATGCGAGCGCACTATCTTCAGTTCTAATGAAGATAATCAAGTGATTTAAATTGTAGGTAGTTAGTTGAACTATTTGTAATAATTTACAATTTGAAGGAAGTATGTGCTTCTTGTTGTCTTCGTACAAATTGCGACATTTGAAGTCAGTTTTTTATACAGGAAAGCAAGTGCAAGAGCCCAGCGTGGTGCCGTTTTTTCAGGGGATAGCCCTTAGTTTTCCTCAACCCGACCTACCCAACTTGTGCCTCCGAGCCTCACTCTGGCCTTCAAACCCTTTCCCTGTGTTGAGGAAAACCGAGGCCGATCCCCTGAAAAAACGGCACCACGCTGGGCTCTCGCACTTGTTTTCCTACATAAAAAACTGACTTCAAATATCGCAATTTGCACAAAGACAACAAGAAGCACATACTTCCTTCAAATTGTAAATTATTACAGATAGTTCAACTAACTACCTACAATTTAAATCATTTCATTATCTTCATTAGAACTGAAGATAGTGCGCTCGCATATTTATTCACAAAAAACGAACAATTATTTATATTTTGTCAATTTTTCGACGGCAATCTGTTCAGAAATGTGTATTGTACCACCATGAATTTTTTCAGATTTTCCCTATTATTTTTTCAATAAAAAACTATGCTTCAAAGTTCACTGTTTTTAAAAGCTATCAAATTTCATTACTTTTCATCAGATTTTCAGATCTGTAAGCTAAAAATAATTTTTTGGATTATTACTTTTCGGCTCATTAACGTACAACATTTGCACCTTTAAAATGATACGTCTTTCATTAACCTAGCATTTTTTCTTCACATACTTATTCTAGGTCACTTGTATAAAACTAGGACCAATTTCTAGTTTCCAATTTTTACAAGGCTTAATTTCTGTAAAAATGAATAAATTAAAGTTTTATTAATACGTATGCTTTATAATTAATTATAAAGACGCATGATTAAAATTCATCCATGAAAATTTGATTAAAGCAATATCATGAGCACATGTTCCCTTTTTCATTTTCACTAACAGCATTCAAATGTCAACAATAAGGATTATTCACGTCGCGCCACAGAACGCTACAAATTAAAATGAACTGAACAATTGTAAATAACTAATATACCATCTATCTTGTATTTTTCTACAGGCCGACAATAGATTTAGTGTTATTCAACTTATTTAGTTTAAATGGACTTTGGTTTAATAGGACTATATTGGAATAGTATGTAGTTTGAAATTCAAAAGGCAATCGAAAGTATGATCGACTATCGAAAAGTATCGATCAATCGATACAGGAAGTAGTATGGGTAGGTAGGGAGGCAAGGGAGAGGGTAATCACGTGGTCAAAAAAACCATGTGGCATGTAAACAAGAATTTAAAAGATTTTTATTTGTAAGTTGCTTGTAAAATAGAATAGTGTTTTAATTTGTAATTAATTATCGAAAAACTTTTTTCTCAGTAAATATGGTAAACATATCTTTAAAGATAACCTCGAAATGCGTACTTGCATTTAAATGATGAAATCGGTGAACATAACCTCTGCGCAGTATCAAAAATATAATGTTATAAAATTAAACTGCAACAATAAAGCTGCCATAACTTTGAAACAAAGTTATTATCACACAGAAATTCAGTGCCAATGTTCGAAAAAGTGAGATAATGAAGATGATGTTAAATACACTACACAGAACGTTTTGCGTGAACAACAGAACAGTGATGAAAAGTTTATCAGTCACTTCTGTCACTGAAGTTCGCAAAATTTCTACTTATAAAAAATGTTATTCAACGTCATATACAGTTCCAGAATATAATCAATTCATAGCTGTCGATAAACTAGACATTCAGAATCTGTATAATTTTCGAAAATCGCGAAATTACTTGATGGAGACTGGAAACTACGACCACACTTCTACCAGAAAGTTGAATATTTCTGAATTTTTGCACCCAGAGACTATCCAGAGTATAAGACAGATGGATTGGTCTTATTTAACATCTTCGGAAATTCTTAGGAACTTTAGGCTTCTCTCTATTAACGCCTTCCAAACAACAAACGAAGAAATAACTGATGAGGTCTATCGTGCAATTGTCTCGGTAGTGACTGCAAAGTGCTGGAAATTTAGTGATCATGAGTTGCACACTCTGTTGAAATATTTGGAATTGTGGTCGAGTATCGAAAAAGTTCGAAATCCAAATAATCCTGCTCGTAAACTGTTCGAGCAGATAGACAAAGAGTTTGATAAGCGATCACGCAATTGGACTGTAGATAAAACTTTGATGTACTGCGATACTGTCTGTAGAGTTTTCAGCTTCCACTCCAGCTTCGTCTCGAATTCGTTGAACAGAATAACGATGAATCCTTCCACATTAAGTCATACAAATATAGTACAGATCATGTACTACCTCTTTGTTTATGGCATACCAAAATCGCGAGTGATGCAGTTGGAACCCTATATTGAAGATCATTTTGATAAATTCAAAGCTGAAGAGCTAGGAATAATTTGCTTAGGCTACTTTAGAACACAAGTTCATATTACCAGCGACACACTTCTGTGTAAGCTTATGCAAAAAGTAATTGATGACGTGGACAGCATCACTAGCAATGAAATGGGAGCATTTTTCAAGGCGATTCGGTAACTAAAACACTATTTGTAATATATTTAATAGGGTGGTCCAAACAAATAATTTTTGTTCTTTATTTTTTTTAAGTCTCACGATTTCAGGAGATTTAAAATCAATGCTTAGCACCGAAGCATTTATTTTGTGATGTAGGTCACGACTCCTGAAGAACCGAAAAGCGGTAAAAATTCAATACATCCCTGAATTTTAAAAATAATTGTAAAAGTTTCAGAGAGGTGAAGAACAGCTATCTTTTGAACAACACGAAACATTAAAAATTTAATTTTATAAATAAATTCAACCTCAAATTTACCGAAACACACCCCTTAAGAAACTATAACGTATTTTTTGAATAGCTTCACTGTATCCTATGAAATTAAAATGAAAATTCTAAGCGTAAATGATATAACAAGTTTTAGAAAGTGCCCTTAAAATAAACATTTTTACCCGTTTCACCCTTAATGATTAATACCAAATTTAATTATCTTTCTTTAGAATTTTTGATTTCAATATGAATAACAAAATGTGGGAATTTGTGATTTTGAATTGTATGATTCAATGGTAAAAAGCGTGTCATGAGTAATGAACGACGTTGATTTATTACCAGCCAATTAGATGAAGATCCAGCATAAGAGTCAAACTCAGATAAATTTGTTGTGCTGTTTTCTGTACCTTATTTCTGCTATTTCTGCTAATTATTTTTATTTTAAGTTGTTTTAAAGTTTGAATTTAGTACTCTTAAATTAAAAACATTCGAGGCTTTCTATTAAAACAAATTTAGTTTTAAATTGTTTAGTTTTGAATATTTGATTTATAATTGGTATGGATAAAATGTCCTTTTTTAGAATTAAAAAATGTCAAATGTTGAACAGATTCAGAAGACCTAAAACGAAAGATTTGTAGACTTAAAAATTGTAGAATTGCGCATTTCAAACTGAATGATTTCAGAATTGAAAAAGTTAACAATTGACTTATAATTTAAGAAAAGTGGAAGTCGGAATTTTTTAAGATGGCATTTATATCCCGTGATATGAAATTTGCGATATTTCAAATGAGTAAATAAATTTTTCTTCTAAGAATTTCTAAAATTTTCAATCAGTTTTCTTTTTAGCGGCTACCATGTTTTAAAATATTAGTTTCCGGGTGAAAAATTTAAAATGGTAAAAATAAGATATTTTTCCAATTATTTTCAAATTTTTTCGAACATTATATTAAATTAATTCTTGTAATTGTTTGTTCTATTTGTAATCAACGCATATATGGTGGAGGCCTTTCTAATTCATTTTTTTAAATGTTGTACTTTTTGCATGTTTCATTTTTAGTGATTATTAATTTGAAAAACGAATACATATTCCATGTTCCACTTTTATTTCACAAGTTCAAGAATCAATCATCTAACGTTGAGAATTATTTTTTACCATCCTAATATTTAAAATATTAATTTTATTTTAATATGAATTTTTTTGCAGCTATAGTTTTCTATCAAAGCCTCATTGTGTGCAGAAGTGTGAGGAATTATTGGAAAAGCTAGTTCCAAGAGTGCCACATATGGCCGAACCAGTGTTAACACATTTATCGCACTTAGTGGCCGATTCTCAAATTTGTAATCCGAGATTATTAACTGCTATTATAGAAAGGTAATCAGCTTTACATAATTTTCACATGATAATCTCTTTATAAAATACGCATTTGTTAAAACTATACCTTTATATCAGGATGTCCACCCGGCGGATGATTTTAAATTCCCGGTTTTCTTCCGGTCAATTGTTAATTTTTCTTGGTCAATTTAAAATATTGTAATGTTCTCAAACGATTTTATGGATTTGAAAAGGATTTTTTTTTAAATTTCCTTCTTCTAGTTCCGAATTTAGATGTTGCAAGTTAGAATTAGATTTATTCGCAACATTTTTTATTATAATTCAGAAATATAGTAACTTCCATTTTCAAAAAGATGGAAGAGGAAAATTTCATGTTGGAAAATTTTTATTTGCAAAAAAAAAAGGATTTTTAAACCAAAATAAATTATAATTTTCAAAATCTGACGAATTTTCAATTCGAACAGGGATTTCTTTTGTATATTGTCTTTTTATTAATAAGAATTAAAATTATTTTCCAAAATATCCCGTTCCACGTAAGAAATTGCTTTACGACGTTCTTTATTGCAAAGTCGAAACTATGATTTTTTTCGAATTGTTTTTTGTACATTTAATTTATTTATTCCCCGTTCCAACTTAGAATTATAATTCTGTTAGAAAATTCCTAATGCAAAGTCACGATTAAATTAAATTTCAAATTTCCCTTTTCCAAATGATAATCATATTTATATATACATTTTTTTATAATTTAGAAATATAATAACTCCCTTTTTCCAAAATTTGTAAGAGGGAAGTTTCATATTCTGATGAACTATGACTGCAACAGGGATCTTTAAAATTCCCTTTTTCTAAATGAGAATTAAAATTCTTTTCCAAAATTCCCGGATATAAGTCAAATTATAATTCGTTACAGAAACTCCCTGTCATAAAGTAAAAATTATAATTCTGCATGAAGTTTTCTGTTTAAAAGTGAAACCTAAAATTTAAATTATAATTCTTTATTGAAATTCCCAGTTATATCTCAGAATAATAATTCTTTTACCAAATTCCCTGTCCCAAAGTAAAAATTATAAATCATCACGGAATATTCCTGTTTTAAACTCAAAACTGTAATTATTTCCTAAAATTCCCTGTTAAAAAGTAAAACTTATAATGAAAATCTCCGTCCTAAACTCAAAATTGTCTGTCCCAACTCAGAATTATCGTTGAAATCTCAATTAAAAATAAAGAATTTCACAATACCGTTTGAATGGTAAAACAAATATATTTCAGGTTCTCAGAAAGTTTAGAAAAAATGAGATTAAAAGATTTCGAACGAATTATTTTTCTCATGACATCCTTCAATATTCCTCCAACCGAGCCTCTATACGATCTCATTGTTAAAGAACTTGGAAGTCCTCGCAGAAAACACGAAATAAGAAAGTAAGTTTTCTTAATAATTTAAAATTTAAGAAATGTTATTAGAACAGTCATTTGGAAATATAATATTTATAAACTAGAATATTTGATCATTTAGTTTTCCGAGAGAATTCGGCTTCGCTCTCAGACACTTGGCTGTAGCTAATATCTATCCACTGCATTTGATTTCTACTTTCTTGAGTCGCGAACACGTGAACCTAGCATATGGACCAAATCCTCATGATTTAGGAGTCGAGTATCTGATTTTAGACCAAAGCATCGAAATAGAAGTTCCCTTATACAATGGTCCGAGAATTGAAAGTACAATTTGCAATATCTTAGCAAAGGTAATAGAAGAACGAGCTTGAAACAATTCATAATGAGACATGTGAATTATAATTCCTTTTTTTTGCAGAAGTACAACAATGTTGCAGCATCTCGCAGTTTTGGAAACCAGTCCAAGCAACGAATTGTTGAAATTCTCAATGTATTGTAATCTTCTTATTGCTTGCTTTAGCTTCAAACCCGACCAATTTTCACCGTTTTTTAAATAAAAATTTGCTTATTTTGTTTAGTAGGGTGGGTCGAAAAATTAAAATTGTGAAAATCGAAATTTGGAACTATGTGCAAAAGTTGGGTAATAGTTGGGTATAATTCATTTGGTGTCGATTAATGAACGCCTTCAACTTGCGCATTAGCAAAATGTAGTTTAAATATTTTTTATTCATATAATTTTTGTATTTTCATGCTTGTCAATTTTCAAAAATGGTTTTGAAAGTCTTAAACTTCTGTCTATAAGAATGAGAAAAGAATTTTTTCAGGCCTTTAAACCTTTTCTACTGGTAAAAATACATTATAAAAGATTTGATAAGCCTGGTGAATAATAAATGTAAACGCAGCAACTTTTTTTAAACTGATTTTTTTAAATTATCTCCTTCCAGCTGACTTTAAAGAATACTTACCATGCACGAGGGGTTTTTATTGTTAAAAATATAGATAAAAAGTTTATTTCAAGAAATACAAAAATAATTATTTTTGAAACTTACTGCCTCCTTTTTTTCGATTCCATGGTCTTCACCATTTCTATGCTAGTGTATTTTTTGATTAGCCAACTGAAGATAATTTTTGAAAAATACGTAAATCAATTTTGGGAAAACATGTCTTTTTGTTTATTGGCTATATAGAATTATCAATTTCTTTCATAGTTTATTTTCATCCGATAAAATTCCTCACATGTTATAAATATCTTTTGGATCAGATGAAAAAAGATCATTAAAAAAAACACAAAACTCTGTTTTTCAAAAATTTACTACGTTTACATTGATGAATTCCCAGGTTTATGAAAAAATCCTAACGTGTTCTGATCAGTAGAAAAGCTTGATGCGCCTGAAAAAAATATTTTTTCACTGTAGATTTTAAAATTATTTTATGAAAACAGGAGTCCATTAAAAATAAACATTTTCCTAACTTACAAGTTGCAGGCGTTCATCAATCGACATTAAATTAGTTATGCCTGATGCACTATATTTGCATGCAGTTTCATTTCAATTTTAATAATTTTGTTTTCGACCCACCCTATTATTGAGAGTCGATTCTGAAACTAGACTAAATACATATTTAAAATGTTGTTGTAAATTTTGAAATGTTTTAACAGAATCGCATATTCGTTGGTGAACATGCCGCCTGTTTACAGAAAATATTGCCGCACTTTTCTCAAACAGACATAATCCTTTGTCTGGATGAGGATAATAATACGATTCCACCTAAGCCAATATTAAGGGATATAAACTCGCATATTAAAAGAGTGCCAGAGGAGTTCAAAAATCGAAAATGGATTGCAATAATTTTTGCTACGGAAACTCTCTTGATCAGAGGGACTAATCAATTTACTGGAAACCTTTGTGCAAAAATCAGACAGTTGAAGAAAGTGGGTTATGTGCCTATAGTGGTAAGTATCTTTCACTAAATGTTAAATTTAATATATCGCTGATTTTAATACTTTTAAATATTTTATAATTTACTGATATTTCAAATTAAATATTCCAGGTACCTTATGTGGAGTGGAAGATATTATATACTGATTTAAAGAAATATGAATACCTTAGACAAAAAATTTTGGATTCCACTCACACGCAGACAGAAAAAAAAAATTGTGTTGAAAAACCAGTAAAAAAATCTTGCGCGTTGTAGTAAATCTAATTTGTAAAAAAATGTACATACATAGTTCGTTTTGAGCAATATATTTATCTTATCTTAAATACGTATTATTTTTTTTACAAGCACGTATTGTTGTTACATTACTACAAGAATCGCAATAATACTATAGATTAGATTAGCCAACCTAAATTTTAGTTGATTTCTAGTTTTTTGTATTACAATTACTTAAAGCTGCTTCTCTTTTTACTACTTAAAAGTCCTAAATTTAACCTTTCTATGTTACTTTTGTATTACTGAAGTATAGAAAAATAGTTTCAAAGTGCTGACAAGTAAAAAACTATTTGATCTTGGATTTGAATTCAGGATTATAAAAATAAAAAACTACATATTGGCAGTTTCGCCCGTGTCCCTAAAAACCGGATAACTGCGATTTAAAATATGTACAATCGGAGGAATTAACTAAATTTGATCATTGATAATACACATAAATTCCTAGTTTTTCAACAATTGTGCCTACATCACACGTCTAAAAGATTCTGCATCATCTTCTTACTGTACTCGTAAGTTACGAATAAAGTTGCAGTTGCTGGTACCGTCCTGATAAGCGTAGGTTTCAAACCATTGTACAAGGCTGAAACTCCTTCATTTTTGATGATGTCTTTCGTAATTACGAGAGCTGGCGTCTTCAAATTTTGTACCTTGGAAATGAAAATAGGAAATTAACAACATTACCAAGATTAAAATAGAAATTTATAAATAAATTCAGACCGGGGCCTAAAATAATATCATAATCTAAATTAATACTGACTTGTATTCTGCTCTTAACTACGTCGGCAGGGAATATCACAAGCCAAAGAATGGTTCCTCCAACGGCACCAGCTACCATCGTTTTCTGCCATCCGATCTCGTCCCTGCTTTGTCCTGGTTTTGCGAGAAGTTCCCTCGTAGCTTCGTAGCCACCAAAGAAGAAAAAGTACCCAGGCATTTCTCTAGCTATCGTCGAAGTGAGACCGCGGAATAAACCAGTGGCTCCACCTTCCCGAAGAATCTGCCTTGTTAATTCCCAGGGACCGACCATATTCTGCGAAACGAATGTTCCGGAATATTTACTCAGGGGCCATACATAAACGAAATAACTCATTTTTTGCTAATTTTATATTCCTCCCCTACCCCATATAACAGGTCGGAATAAAATTGTCTATGTTGAGTCAGTTTTTCAAAATATTTTCAGCCATATCATATTTAATACACTTCAGTTAGGGTAAGGGGGGGGGCAGCGCCAACCAGTGGGGCAAAGGTGATTTTCCTCAAAGCATGACTGTTATTTAACAATTTTAGTTCTACTTCGCATCAAATAAATCTATTTTATCAGAGAGATAGTGTTACTTACTTAAATCTTAAAAATTGACGTTGCAAAAGAAAAATTATACAGAAAACAGTTCTTACCACGAAAGAATGGGAGTTACGCTGTCAGAAATATAAAGTTTTTAACTTTATTGACAATACTTACAGTATAAAAACTTGATATCTTGACAGATAAAACAATATCACACAATCTAATCATATTAATCAGACGTAATTCAAGTCCAAAATATATTAAATCTCATTAATAAGTGAGGCCTTGCCAGGGGGGCAGGTCCGACGAAAATAATATTAACAAGTGCTTAGGTGATACATGACGTCACAAGTTTCGTCGATAAATGATCGGCAATGTAGAACAGCAACTTATCTTGTGGGCTACATGGAAGAAACTATAAAATATTACTATTATCAATCCGGTCGGTATGCAGGTTTTTTTTATTGGTACGGTAGAATCATTGCGTACAGTCCGTTTCTAGTAGAATGTCAACGAATAAGAGGCTATATTACAGCTATCTCTATTTTTATTCAAAATAACTTATTCTTCTTGTTAAATATCTTCAAAGGTAATTTTTCCAGTAAATAAAATACGACAGAAGAAAACCATCACATTTTCTGATCTTTAAATGTTTTTATTTTCATAAAAAGCTGCAGTCGGCTTTGCCTTCAGGTGAGGGGCAAAGCCGATGAAATACAGCTTGTCAGAAATAATTAAATTACCAAATTTTTGTTTGTTCCATGTGATTAATACTTATAGAAATATGATATAAAATAATGTAGAACTCGAAATGAGAAAAAATGGATCAATTCAACATCTCATTAACTTTAAAAAAATCATTGACTGTTAACTGGTTGGCGCTGTCCCCCTTTACCCTACTTACTACTCGAGACACCTAAATTACCACTCCTTTGTTTTATACAACGAAAAATATTGTGTTAGATATGTAAAAAATTATAAGGGTTTTAAACAAATAAATCAAGACTACCATTTTTACTATTCAAAATTAAAGAATTTTCCATTGCAAATCTATAAAAATTCATAAATTTCAATTTTAAATCTTAGGAAGTGTTTTTTTTTATAATTCAAAATCGTATTTTCTTTCATTTTACACATTGAATATTGAAGAGTCTTCAATTGAAAATCTTAAAAATTGGAAATTTTTACCATCGTATATCGTTAAAATTAAAGACTTTTTTATTGTACATTAAAAAATTAAACTATGACAAAAAAGGTCCGAATTGCATACCTTTAAAATATAAATCTTGAAAATTGAACAATTTTAAATTCTTTATTATAATAGAAATTAAAGAATTTTCAATTGTAACTCATAAAAATTGTAGAACTTTGAATTGTAAATCATTAAAACTGAAGTTTTTAAAAATTTTTAATTAAAAATTATGCAATTTTTACGCTTTACACTTAAAAATTCTCCAATTTTGATGATGTACATTTGAAATTTCTTCAATTTTAAAGATTAAGAATGGAAAAGTCTTGACTTTCGATTCTAAGTACCAAAAATTTAAAAACTTGTATTTTTACATTTAAAAATTTAAAGAAGCTTCACACAACAATAAAAATTATATAAATTAAAAAATGGAATAATGCTTCATTCAATATTTTGAAAATTCAAGAATTTTCAATTTTAACTCTTCAAAATTGTAGAATTTTGAATATTTCCAATTGAAGTTTGTCATTTTTAAAATTTACCATTAAAAATTCTGTAATTTTGATGATGGACATTCGACATTTCTTCAAATTGAGATGTTTTGAAATGAGAACTTGACTTTTGATCATCAAAATAATTCAACTTTATGAATTCGGAATCACACATTTTTTAAATTGAAGAGTTTTCAATTGTGAATCTTCTGAATGGAAGTATTTTAAAAAAATCATTTAAAATTAAATTTTTCTAAACTATATACCTTATGAATTCAAGAAACTCTCATTGCCAATTTCAAAAAGATTTGCAAAATTTCATTGTTTTAAATTATCAAACATCAAAAGGATTCAGATTAGCTACATTAATCAGAAATATAGTAGTTTTAAATTAAAGAAACAGTTTTTAAAAAAAAAATTTCATTTAAAAAAAGACAAGTTAAACATTAAGGAAATATTCTTAAATTGTAGAAAATTTTTATTGGAACAAAAAAAACCATTTCTTTAAACCAAAGAATCTTGTTAGTGCGATATAAAATCAAAAATTAACTCATTAAATTATTTCTTTTCTTCTAATTCTTGCAGTGATAAAATCTCATATTTAAATAAAAGTAATCAGTATACAGCCTACCGAAAGCCGAATAAAATCAGAATCATATTATCAGTTACATTTTATAGTACTTGATGAATAATTGCGAACATAAGGAAGGCTAATTAAAATGCAATAAAACGAGATTATTCAGTTTTATCCATTTTTTCACCAAAACACTTAACTTCAAATTTTTAAGAAAAATTTATAAGTCTGAAAGTCTTTACTAAAGGTTTTAAATATTTTAATTTCCTCTTTAATAGTGCAAATCCAAATCCACATGATTTGGAAAATGGTAAATAAACGTTTTTATGAATATTGTTGCTCAGAATTATGGGAAAAAATTAAAATAATAATTTAATTATATCGATATTAAAGCCTTTATAAAGTTATCACATACATTCGTTTATTGTAATTACTTAAATTTAACGTTATACTAAAATTTTGGATTTATGAAATTCTATAAGGTTAATTTGTTGAAAATATTACGTAAAATTATCAATGCCCCCCCCCCCCACCTATATAATACATCGTAACATTTTTCCGAACCCCCTCCCCACAAAAAAGTTGTTACGTAATTTTAGGATGTCCCCTTACTGTAGAAGTAACAAAAAGTATTTTACTCACTATTGTAGAGCCTGGTGCTGCTCTTTGAACCTCTACTTCTCTCATCGCTTGCAATCGACATTTTATTAATTCCGTGGGACACAGAGTTAGAGACGAAAAAAATGCTGCAAAGAAACCAGCACACGCATTTCCCAGTGAATTCATTTCTTCCACTCTTTCGACTCCTGTCAAAAAATATATAATTTAGTGTTGCGATAAATCAATGCGTCAATCAGATAATTCTTGATAACAGGAATTACAAGGATTCAGTAGTTCAATTTTAGGTGAACAAGGGGAATTTTTTCCGTAAAAAAAGGGATTAAAAGAAAATTAAATAATTTATTAGAAACTTTTTATATAATTTGGGTATCGGGTCAATATTAAAAGAAAGTTCCCTCTAACAGTAGCGCCTTTCTTTAACAAGTTTTCTAGTCATTTTTTTATAATAAAAAAAATATTTTTTTAGTTAGCTTCGAAAATTTGTTCAACACTTTAGGGGTCATTCACAAAATACGTGATACGATTAGGGGATAAAAAATAAGTTAAAAGAAAATTTTAGATCGAAGATTGAATAATAAACAACAGAATTGAAAAATTCTCCTGTTTGAATTGAAAAAAATGTATTTTTATCAGTGGTTAGTTGTTGATACCTTATTCTGACCAATTTTCTCTAATGTATTTTTTAATATATAAAAACCTGAGTGATTCAATGTACCTTTTTAAAGGAACTAGAAAGAACTAATTTTAAAAACACAAAAGTGGCTATCTGAAAAACCTAATTTTTGTTTTCTTAGACGTTTAAATTTGTTTCTAATATACTTTTATCAGTTGAAAGCTATCAGATGTTCAAACCATAATAACAATTAACTCGAAATTAATTATATTTTACCAGATAGTCCTAATATACGCTACTTTTGCATATTATTTTCGATGTTCAAAATGCTCTTTATTGTACAGCCTCAAATAACATACATTTCTCTGATACGCTGTTTTATGTATTCAATTATACGTGTATAAGGTACAAATATGAATTAAAATTCTTATTTATTTATCACAGGATTTAATGTCTTTCCACTATTCCCCTCTGGACCCTTTTTTTATAGTTTTCCACCTTAAAAGCGAACTAAATTAATAAAAACCAATAAGATAATTGAACTATTTTTAGTTGAAAGTTCATTATTTTTGGTTGTAAATTCTGCTATTACATTTTATGTTCATAATTCAACTTTTTTATTAACAGCTTTACTTTTTTATTGAAAACTTAATTATTTTGTTAATAATTTAACAATTTCATTAAGAAGGCACCCATTCCGGTATACATCTCTCTGGTTAAAATGTACCTATTTTAATGAAAATACGTCTTTTTGGGTTCAAAATATAACTATCTTGGTAAAAAACTGCAATAATTTGATTGAAATGAAGCTTTTGTCTTGAAAATTTATAATTTGGCACTTAAAAATTAACTACTTGTTTGAAAGTAGAATTCTTTTGTTAAAAATTTATAATTTTAGTTTAAAAAATCATCTCTTTAGTTGAAAAAATGTATTTTTAGTAGAAAATTGATCTGCTTGTTTGAAAATTCATATTTTAGAGTTGAAAATGCAACTATTTGGTTAAAAATTCATCTACTTTATTAAAAATGCAATATTTCCACTTGAAATATTAGGGACTTTAAGCATTTTAATTCAATATTACTTCCTGCTTTAATTTTATTTAAAAGAAATTAGTCTTCCATTTTCTTGGAAAGTCTCCTTATTTCTCCTGTTTGTAGAAAATTTTGACATGCCATTGAACTCTACAAAATTAGCGGATAACTCGTTAAGAAAATATTTGAAATTGGTATCATGAAAAACAATATCCATCAAAGCGTCTTGCTTTTTAAAGTCTTGAATTTCTGTTTATGATTCATAAAAATTAATTGGAACCTTAGGGAAAAGGGGGAAATTGGGTAAAAATTCTCGATTTTAGTTTTTTTTTTCAAATGTAAGGCGGAAAAGGGGGATGAAATAAGAAAAGTAGAGAAGAAAGTGGGCTAAGTGTGATCCCTGTTATAATTTAAAATACCTGTGGCAGTGGCTATAACTTTTTGGCAACCACCATAAGCAGCGAATAAAACAGAGTTTTCGGCAACATTCGCTACAACTGCTGGCAAAGTTCCCGCATAGAGTCCTCGAGCAATTCCATCAGATTTCAATGTTTTCATAAAACAATCTGTCATTCCCTTGTATAATTGCGGAAATGTTTGCATTTTTACTTTTATTGTATCTAAAGGCTGGCCAACATAAACTAAAGCTATTCCACCTAGAAAATAGTGAATAACACTAATAACCTTGAAAATACATCTTTAATTAAAATTGAAGAACAAAAACATTATGACATTTTTTAGTATCAAACTCAAATGTTTCAAGATTTTCAATTTTGCAATATAAAGATATGAAAATATGAAAACGAAATGTAATTTCCTGCAACTTGAAATTGGAGTAAAGATAGCAGTAAAGATAGCGTAAAGATAAAAAATAGGCCTTCAGTCAGACTCTTGAGTCATTTCAAGATAAAAGCAAAATACTTGAAATTCTGGATAAGAATCTTAGGATATTTTAATAGCAACGATAAAATGATATGAAAAATAATTGGCCATGAATAGTAAAGTATTATTATATAATCTTACGAATTATTCAAATAATCGTGTTATCAAAAATCGAGTCGGAGGAGGAGATATTTTTGTTTTGAAGAATTAATCCAAAGAGTATTTCCACAAATTAGAAAATACTTACCTAGTGAACCGGCAATGAAGTCGATGAGGCCAATTTTTAGACTTCTCAATCGACTGCCATCGTATTCAGAAGTGTTCGCACTCATTTTGATTTTTTTTCTTCCAAATACATCCAATTTTGTACACTTTTTTAGAAACAATACCAACACGACGTTAACCACGTGCTTGCTTCTGATGAATTCCTTCTGCTTTCTATGATCTGTGTAGAGCGCAGTCCGCGCAGCTGACGCATTTTATGCATGTACACACAGGCTCGCAACACAATCAAGTCACATGGAATATGGAAGTCGGAAATGGAAATAATATTAAAATCGCAAAACAAATCGTCATGTAAAATGTCTGAAGTTTTTTATTCAGAAAAATAATGTTTCGTGATTCAAATTTAATTTGAAAAAGTGGTTTTTAATCTATAAAAAGAAATAAGAAGGTGCAAAGATATTTTACCGTTATTTTATAAAACCTTCGTACTGGAAAATGAGCAACATGAAAAAGGTATCCTAACCCCATTTTCTAATGCGTATAAATATAATCACGTAAATAATATAAGCGCATAAAGAAATATTTGTGTTTAACGCAAAGCTAAGGAATACAATGAAATTATATTGGGGTTCACTGAACGACGAAAATTGTTCAATGATTTCATCACTTTATATTGCACCTTTGCGGCTTTTTTTGAGACATAACCTCAAAAAATACCACCGCGAAATATATTATTATTTAAATAATTCTTATGTTGGTCCTAATATTTAAATATTAATATGCAATTTTAATTAACTCATACATATATCTTTCTTCCCAAATTTCAAAAGTGCTTTAATTTAAGATTGACTTACTGCAGGATTGTAACATTTATGCACGATTTTATCGATTTTTTTTAAAGGTCTCCTTGTTTTTTATTTAAAAGTACATACTTCGTTATTTAACTTTTGTTTTAAAAAAGATTTCTTATTTATTTATTGTAAAATCAATTATTTAGAATATGTAGGTTAAATAAATAATATCTACAGCGAAATTAAGATGGAAAGCCAAATTTAGAGGAAGGTATTTAGAAAAAAAGATGTATATAAAATTTGTATTCAGTTCTTAGTATATGTCGGAAAAATTTAGACTTTCCAAAAGTTTCAAATATAATTTTTACATCCTCAGCATGAGAGAAGGTATTGGATTATATTTACTTCTTGAATTAAATATTATACATAATTTATTTTTATAAACACGCTTGCTAAAAAATCCAAGTTTCGAAATACCCCGACTTCCAATTTTTTTATTTTCCCTGATTATCCTGTTTTTTTTCTTTTGGATGTGAAAAACCTTGAAATCAATGCTTTTAATGAAAAAAAATGTTTCTAAATTTATTTTAATCAGTTTAAGAGGCAGCAGTCATACATAATTTTATAACGGGCCATCTGCAAATTATGTAAGACTTATCTAAAATACGTGAATTGTCAACCAAATAGTAGTTGAGTTTTCAACTGAAAAATATAAATTTTGAACCAAAAATATAAGAATTAAGTTTTTGGTTGCAACAAATAATTGTCAACTAAAAATAAGGACATTTTAACAAAACCGTCAAATTTTCAACTAAAGTGATGAATATTCGACAAAAAAGATTAAAATTGTATTTAAAAAACAGTTGAATCATACCGAGAATACAAATTTTAAACAAAACAGTTTAATCTTCAACCAGAACAGATTTATTTTCAGACCAAGCAGTAGAATTTTTAACAAAAGATTTGAATTTTCAAGCTAGAAATATTCCCTAGTCAATAAAGACAAAAATGTTGAATTTTCAAATCACAAAGACAAATTGTCTACCAAATAGTCGCGTTTTCAACCCGAAAATACGAATTTAAAAAAAAGACAATTATTTCCAATATATAGTCCAAAAAATCAATTCTCAACGAATAGTGTAATCGTTGATATTTCCGCCAAACAATATTTTAATTCTTAACAAAAACAATGTTGACTTAGACCAAAAAATAAGAATTTTTAAGAAATGAGCTAAATCCTCAATCAAAACAGACGAATTTTCAATAAAAAACCAGAAAATTTAAACAAGAGAGTTCAATTATCAACCAAGAAAGATTTTTAGTTATAAAAAACTCTTATGCAAAATGTTGCATTTTCTAATCAAAAAGACGAATCTCCTACAACGTAGTTGAGTTTTAAACCATAAAATATTAATTTTTAATAAAAAAGTTTTATTTTCAACACAAAATTAAGAATTTTTCTACCTTAATATTGAAATCTAACCCGAAAAATATACGAGTTTCCAAACAAATGAATTTTCAACTAAAAAATATAAACTTTCAAATCAAAATGGAAGTTACATTTTCAGTTTAAAAAATTCATTTTTAACTAAAAACATGAACTTTCAACAAAATCAAACTGACGTTTTCTTCCGATGCTGGGCCAATTAGAATGCCTCATCTTCCCGCAACAAATGTAACAAGTATACTGTTTAATCATTAAAAAATTCAGATTTATTTTCAAACAACTTTAATAAAGTCATTATATTAAATTTCTAGTGCTCTTTCAATTCCACTACAAAAAAATATATTATTTTAATTGAAAAAACATAATTCCTTTTTTTCAGTAACAATAAGTACGGAAAAATCATGTTAGCAAACATATTCAAAAAGCTAAATGCTGAGAGGCGAATAATATTGCAGAAATTTCTGATTGATAAAAGAACATTTTCTGCTATCTTGAATACAGATGTTCAGTTGGCGTTTTGCAGATGTGAAAGTCATGCTTTTCACCTGATTGGCGATCAGCAAAATAGTTACGTTTCTTCTCTATCGAAAAATATTGCAAGGTACAACACCAATCTTGCATCTGAAAAGAAAGAAAACAATGAACTGTTTGCAACAGTAACACTTTTGCCACGCACATATTTACAAACTCAATTACCTGACGACGAAGTACAGAAGTTATTAAAACTAGACTGGACCAGTCTTTCGACTACAGAATTTTTATCTAATTTGGAAAAACTCACGCTGTACACGTACAACCTCGAAAAGAAACCTGAAATCAATTATGACAACTTTATGCAGGCTCTATCAGCAGTGAGTTCTAATTTCCACGATTATGAATTGATTCACTTGCTTAAATATTTGGTTCCGTGGTACCGAAATAAAAATACCCCTAAAGATGTAATGAAACATATTATAGAAACTTTGGACCTCGAGTGTTGTAATAGATTACCAAAACAGAATATCGAAAATTTGCTTTCGTTTAGCTACCTTTTTGTGTGTCTCCGATATGGAAAAGAATCAAACTTTACACGAAAATCACTCCTTAAACTCAATCAAAAATCTAAACGTATGAGTCCGTCTCAATTAGCTCAATATATGAATCTTACGTCAGCCTGTACAAATCTTCCTATGAATTTCTACGAAATAGAGTACTATGTAGAAAAAAATATGGACAGCATGTCAGCGCATGAGTTGTCAAGAATTTCCATAGGATTTTATAAAAACAGAATTCAAATAAAGAGCCCCAAGCTTTTAATGCATATTTTGGAGACTATGGTGAACAATGTGGAGGTAATCAGCACTCACATGGTTTCTGCATTTTCAAAATTAATACGGTAAGGTATTTAGTTATAATTTATCAGTTTGGTGTATTAACTGTAATAATCCTAGTCTAATAAAGAATATTTATCCAGTACGAGTTACAAACATCATTACGAATTGGACAATTTACTTCGGCAAGTACTGAAAGAATTACAGCCACAATTGTCGAGATTTACTCTAAAAACTTTAACCCACATATCTCATCTGGCTGCACACGCTTTTATTTATGAGAAAGGCCTAATGACTTCTATTTACGAAAGGTAATTCATCTCATTTTATAAATAAGTTCAAAAATTTAGTATTATATTTGCCTCAATTCTTGTAATAGTTTGAAAATCATAATTGAATAGGTTGGATGAAGAAATTGAGAATGCAACAATTACAGATATAGAAAGGATTTCTCTTAGTCTTGCGCATTTTAATTACGATTCAAGTTATCCTCTGTATAAAAAGATAGTAGACGAGATTACCAGTCCAGGTCGGCATAAGGAAATTCAAGCGTAAGTTTAAATTTGACTATAAAAATGCAATCATCTGATATACAACTGGAATTATGATATAAAATCAGTGTTCCCGTCAAATCCCAACTTCGAAATTCCCTGACTTTTCCTTGACAAATTTTCATTTTCTGTGAGCGTTATAAATTTTCCTTTCTGGTATGGAAAGAACCTTCTACCTTTGCTTATAAACAGCAACAAAAAAAAAAGAATTCTCCACGAAAAGTTTAATAGTTGTTATTTCCACAAAAAAGGAATATTTTATTTTGTCTTCAAAAATAGTTGAATTATACGAAAGACGACGAATTTTCCACCAAGAAATATTTTCCAGTCAGTAATGAAAAAAATGTTGAATTTTCAAACCAAAAAGATGAAGTTTCTGTCAAATAGTCGAGTTTTCAACTAGAAAATATACATTTCTAACGAAAAAAAAACTGTTAATAAAATTTTTGAATTCTAAAGCCCAAAATATGACTTGTACAAAAAGGTTGAGGTATCAACATAATGCATTTTCTAACAATATAATTCAATTTTTAACCCAAAAAGATAATTTTTCAACAAAATAAAGGAATTTTCAAGTAAAAATGGACTATTTACATTTTTATTAACATAGTTTAGTTTTTAACATCAAAAAAAGAAGAAAAGTTTTTTATAAAGTAGTTACATTTTCAACAATATAGTTGAATCCTCGACCAAAAAAAATTCATTTTTAACAACAACAATAAAGGAATATGTACCAAAAGAAGTGGATTTTAAAAAAAAAGGGAATAATTTTCAAAAAAAGTTTTGAATTTACGAAGAAACATGAATTAGTCAACAAGAAAAATAATATTCTACCACAAAAGACGTATTTTCAACAAGATGCATGGATTTTGAAACAAACAGTTGAATTTTCAAGTAAAGAAAATAAATTGTGAAACCAACATGGAATAGTTTAATTTTCAGTTAACAAATGAATTTCTAGCAAAAAAAAAAGAGAATTTTCAACAAAATAGTTCAATTTTCAATAAAAGGGTTTTCGATTAAAACGATGAGTTATCAACCAAAGCAATACATTATTAACAGAGTAGTTACATTGAACTAAGAAGTAAAATTTTTAACCAAAGAAAGATGAATTCTCAACGAAAAATGTAATAGTTGATAATACAGCCAAAAACATTTTTATTTTAACACAAAAGCACGTAGTTCAATAAAAAAGACAATGTTTCAACAAAATAGTTGAAGCTTCAACCAAAAAGGATTCCTTTTTAACCAAACAGTTGCATTTTCAACCCAAAAAGATAACATTTCTACGATAAAAGTTGAAGTTTTAAACCAAAAATATTAATTTTCAACAAAAATGTTGAATTTTGGACTAAGAAAGATTATTCGGTCAATCAAGAAAAAAATGCCAACCAAATAATCAAATTAACTCTAACTTTAGTCGATAGAAAATTCTCTCATTCTTTGAGGTGTTCCCTAACATTCCCTGGGTTTACAGATTACCCTGACCTACATCAACTCTGAAAATGTTATTTTTATTTTGTCAAAAACAAAATTTATCGTTTTGGTTTAGTCACAGAAGGACACTTTCGCGCATCCTGAAATACTGGGCTCTTGCAGATATTTATCCCATCAAACTTCTTGAACAAATTATGGATCCAGAATTCATAAAAGAAACATTTTGTAGTAAGTACGCAATGAACGAAGAATATTTTTTCTTGGATCAATGTATCGCTGCTGAAGTGCCAAACTACACAGGACCAAGATTAGCTGATGGCTTGAGAGAGTTTCTAGCAAAGGTAAATTCATTCGAAATAAATATAACATTAACTAAAAAACTATTTAATTATTAATGCCTGTAAAACTTTCCTGAATTCGCTCTGACTTTTCAGAGACATAAAGCGATATTATATCCTGGATCGAGAAATTCTCTACAAAGTAATGCAATGAAGGAAATTATTTCAATATGTCAGGTATGGTTAAAATCGTATCAGATTTTATTGAAATTATTTATACTGATTACTATTATTTTCACTGGTCTAATGTTTCCTTCATTTGTAGCGACTACTAAAGACTGAATGTGGAATCTTCACGGAAAAAATCTTGCCACATTTTACTGGTCAAGACATTATAATTTGTCTGGATGAGCAAAATAATCCAGTTTTGCCTGAAAAAATCTTATCTACCATGCGCCCTGATTCTGTCAAACCTGTACCCAACGAAGCAAAGAAGTTAACATGGTTTTCTATTATTATTACAACGAAGAATCAGGTGCTTAAGGATAGTAATGAGTTCAGTGGAATTTTAACTGCGAGATACAGACAACTAAAAAGTCTTGGCTATACACCCGTAGTGGTAAGTTTCCCTGACTTGAAAAATTAATTTCTTGAGTTTGTTCTGCAAATTTATCGTATCCTTTTCAGGTTTCCCATCATAAATGGTATGATATGAAAACTCACGAAGACTGTGAAAAACTTCAGGAGAATTATGTAAAAACCTTATTGAATATTGCATAGTCAATAGAATTATTGTTACTTTGAATAATAAACAAATTTTTAATTACTGCTCTCATGACACAAAAATATCCACAAAATACTTACATGAATTTAACTCCACATTTATGTGTTTCAAAAGATTTCAATGTACGAATGTAAATAAAGAAATTGAATTTTATGGGATACTCTCTAAATTCATTTAAAACTATTTCAATTAAATTTAAGAATGTAATAAAAAATGTGATGCTCAGGGTCACAGTTTTATAAGAGGAATAAATTAAATAATAAATTTATAAATAAATATGTAATTTTTAAAAATTATATCATTCTAAGGAATTTTCAATTAGAAACACTAAAAATTTAACTTTTAAACTCAACTCTTCGAGTTAGAGGTAAAATTATTTTTGTTTTAAATCGCTTGAGATTATGATTGTTCAATTGTTATTTATACATAAAATTCCAACAATTTAACTCACAAATTTAAAAACTTAAAAAATTAAGCAGTTAAAATGGTAACGTTCAAAGTTTCAATTCAGCACTCTAAAAGTTTTAATGTTTCAAGGCTTTCTGTTTCATGCAATCAGTTAAAAATGGTTCAGTTGTCAATATTTGATTTGCAATATTGCTCATTTTAATTAAACAGATGCGAAATAGCGAACAACTGTTTTTTTAAATTAAAAAATGAATTTGGTAATATTGCTAGTGACTGGGTAGTTTTTTTCTCAAATTTTTTAAAATTACCTGCCATAAAATACATTTTACTCCCATTTCCGAATTTTTCCTGGTCTTAACAAAAATCCCGGCCCTTTTCAGTTTCCCGATCTAGTGGCCACCCTGGGCTACTTACTTTAGTGACAGAACTGACTCATTTTGAGTACAAGTGAATCTTTTTATAGAATTTATTTGGATTTTTTGAATAATAATTCAATTTTGGATCCTTAATTTTTTAATTGTGCAATAAAAACAAAAACTTGTTTGAATTTTTGGGTATGCTTCCAAAAAGGCCATCCAAAAAAATTAATAGGGGTTTCTTTTGTACCTTAATTGAAAGTTCCAGAAGAATTCTTGACGCAGATCGATATAAATTAAGTTATTAACAATTTTCGTTTGAAAAATCTCGAAAAAATTTGATCTAAGATTAAAATGTTGTACATAAAAGTTGTATATCTCTTCGAAACACACAAATTTTATAATTACACTTTCAGGATAAAAACTTTCAGGCTATAAATTCTATTTTAGGAATATTACAAAATGAAATATTACATTTTTCTTATAAACTGAAAACTTCTTAAATTAAAAGTAAAATTATTTTCATTTTAAATAGTATGAAAATCCTTAAAAAGCTTCAAAATTTTATTTCAAAGACTTGAAACATCTACACGTTGTTTTATATTTATTCAAATCTAAAATTATATTTGAAAATTTTTCAGAACTTCTAAGCATTTTTTTAAATAATTCGAATTGTTCCTAAATTTTGTTTACATCCTGCAAGATAAATAATATAAGCTTGAAATCTTTCAGATTCATTTTTTACAATTTTGGAAATCTTTTAAAAAATTCTCTTAAAATTAATTTGTCAAAATAAAGTCATTTTCAATTTTTCTAGGAATATTGAGAGAATGTTTTTTAGTCTTTTGAAACCTTTCATTATGCTAAAAACTTCTAAATTTTATGTTCGAAATCTGCAAAAATCTATTATTTGTTTTAAATTTGGTCGTGGGCTGTTTGCATCGAAATTTCATACGAATAGCCGGATTTTTTCGGTGTACGTATATTTCGCTTAAATTTTTTGGAATTACTTCAAATTTTTAATTAATTTTAAATATTTTTAGAACTTAAATATTTCTTCAACCTACTTGAATTTTTTCTAGGAATTATAAGATTTATTATAAATCAAAATTCAACCATTTTACTTGCACATTAAATTTGTTCAAATAAAACAATTAAAATGGTCACGCTTAAAGTTTATTTTTATTGGTTACATTTGAATATTTGGTTAATAATTACTGATTTTACATGAAAAATTATACATATATATCTAAATATTCAGCAATTATTAATTTTCTGAATTTTTTAAATTTTATGCTAAAACAATATATTATTTTGAAGTTATTCAAAAATTTAAAATAGTTTATAACGCTTCAAACAGGCGTTCACCTTTGGTTAACTATTGAGGTTCTTTAATTGAAACTGTTTAATATTTAACGATAAAATGTATAGTTCAGTTTTAAAAATAATTCAAATTTATATTCACATTTGATCAACTAAAAAGGTTTTTTATTGAGAATTGTCGATACCAAACGCTGGTATTTTTTTATTTTTTAAATCTTTCAAGCAGAATTTTTAAATTTTTTAAATGAAAAATGTGCGCTTAAAAATTAAAATCCAAAATGGAAAACCTGTAAATGAAAGAGTTTCGAATTGAGCATTGTGAAATGTATGATATCATAAATGAAAAAGATAAAAATTCAACTGATAATTTACAAAAACTGTTGAAATCAAACTTGGTCAGGTTTTTTTTCCGCAAAATTTGTAAAATTCCTGGTCAAGAAATAAATTCCCTGTCATTTCTCGGTTACAAAAATTCCCGGTCTCGATTTAGCGGCCACCCTGACTTTTGTCTAAAATGAATATTTTTTGAGAAAACGAAAAAAATCCTTTTTAGATTCTTTGTTATAAAAAATTGCGAAACTTTCGAAAATAGCGTCCAAAAATGAATGAAATAATACAGCCCGCCGCACCACCACACATCGAACCCCTTTTCCAAGGCCAGAGAACACTAAGTGACCTTGTGTGGTAAACATTTTAAATCAGGGACCTTGACAAGGTGGGAGAAGTTAGTTGAAGTGCAATCAACTAAGCAGCCGTTCAGAAAATACGTTACGCTTTTTCCCGACCATTTTGACCCCCCCCCCTCCCTTATGTAACGCTTTTTCCGACTTT
>NC_046659.1:93546183-93556546 GCF_010883055.1 Belonocnema kinseyi | reverse complement strand
GTCACGTGTTTTCTGTGGTAAAAGTGTGTGTAAGTTTAACAGTGTGTAACCGCCATGGTGCCCCCCTCCCCCTAAAGATGTTGCGTATTTTTTGCATGGCTCCTAAGTCCCCGTACCTGATTTTAAATGGTCAACACTAGGAAGCGTTGTTTTTTGTGTGGAAAAATGGATTCGTGTGAGTAGCGGGAGGGAGCGTGAGATATATATCTCTATAAATGCTTAATTGGGCACTTTCAATTAATCGCGAACTAACTTCACTTCGTCAAGTGCTGAGGGGAAAACAGTGACAACAAATGCATGAAACAAAACATTAGTTTTGTAATTTCTTTGTAATAAATAATAATCATTATCATTTTATTATTTATTTAAATACTTTTTAAAAAATAAAACATAATTTCCCTCGGCATCAGACGCGAAGAAAAGTTGTGTTTCAGTGAGATCTACAACTTTTATGAAAAACATTTTTAAATCTGACATTTTTCGAGACTTGAAAAAATTGTTAATAACTTAGTTTGTAATGACCTACGCTGAAAATTCTTTTGAACTTTCAACTGGGATGCAAAAGGAACCCCGAATCCAATTATCAATCTTGGGTGACCTTTTCGAAAGTATACCCGAATTTCTTCAATAAAAATATCAACTACATTTTGCAGCCACTGGCACTAAACTTTGCATGAAATTCCCAAAGTCCCTTTGAAATTTAGAATTTACAGAATTTAAAACTTCGAATTTTTCAAATTTCAACACCGATAACTGATCATAAAAGAATTAAAAGTCAATTAATTAACATTTTTCAAGTTAAACACAATGAAAGGTTATAATATTTAAATATCACAGTCAGAGAAAGTAATTAAATTCAGTCATGTGAATATCTCGTTCATTAATCGTTATCCCGTTTACATTTCCAAACCTAACAATTTCTGACAAGTTAAAACACAGAATCAACAGAATAAAAAATTCAACGAAGTTGACAGTTTGACACTGTGAGATTTCGCGCCATTGGAATTTGACGCTTCGTTGCGAAGCAATCGCCGGTACGCCCATGCTGCCACAACTTCAAAAAAGGTACCAAAAGTCCCTAGGTCAACTCGTAAACGAAAAAAGACTAAAGAACTTCTCAAAAACATCTAAAATGACATTTCGAAAATGCAAATAATTCTTAAAAACCTAAAACATTTTCAATTATCTTAATTATTTGCCTTTCTCCGAAATTATTCAACCAAAATTCGGCTTGGCGTAATGGAGTAATTAGTCACTAGAGTAATGGAGTATGCATACGACAGAGGCGTACGCGACTTTGTGTAGGCCCAAAACAAGATTTCTTTTCATATTAATTCATTATCAAGTGATCCTATTTCGTTTTCCTGTTTACTTGGACAATTAATCCCGGTATCGAGTTTCATATCCGTCCATTTTTTCAATAATCGAACGTGGTCTTCCAAGTTACTCGCGAAAAGGTAGTCAATCTGCCATGCTAAGTCAGAGCGCGTCGTCTTTGCAGAGCGAAAAAGTCAACTATCGTTAGCAAAATGCGAAAATTGTGTTGTTCGGAGCGGGTATTCATGGTGAGCATCAGAATATTTGATCATCGTAATTTCCGTACCTCTTTTTATGAGGCAAGAGTGCTCCAGGGTCGTCTGCATTTTCGAAGTAAAGTCGTTTCGCATTGGCTTCGTCTGCGGCCATTAGTATCGGGGACGTGATAGCCAGATCCCTGTGTCAAATTGACAAAAAGTATCAAATGTTTTCAAAATCATCGCGAAATTGTCCTGGTGGAAACTATGCATATTTTTTTCACCGATCGATTCAGCCCGAATCCTTGTGAGAACAAACCAACACGCCCTCAAACCGTTAGTTTTTTTTTCAAAAGTGTTTTGCATCTCGAGATGGCTCAGAACTTGACCCTGGAACAACAGCGAACTTGATTTTCCATTTAGTTTCAGGGTGCCATGGTATAAACCCGCGCGTTTGCTTTGTGAAGTTTGATGAAAGATTGAAGTGTGTTATTTGTTGCCTTGTCAATAGGATGCATGGGAAAATCTGAAATATATGTGTTGCATATCTGGATATAGCTGTAAAAAAATTCAGTCTTTGTACAGCATTAAAATCTGTTCGCAACGATTCTAAATTTTAACTCCTTGTTTGGACTTAACAATTCTAAAAAAATTAATTTGTGCTCATATGCAGGTTACGGTTTGTGAACAGAATTCAAATTTGAAAACTTCGTAGATCTTTGATCCGTAGTTGATTTTTAATCCAATGAGTTCATATTTAAATTTAATTTTTGATCTTTTTTTCATAAGCCTGTGATTTTTTGTGTTAAATAAGTTGCAAGATATTTATGAATTCCATATTCATGATTAAAATTTTTTTCTGAAGCAGATGACACTGATTTACTAGCTTGATGAGAATCTTTAGATTAATATTTACTTACAATCTCGGAAGTTATCTTTTACTTATAGTATTTACTGTTACTTTCATTACTCAATAATAATTATAAATGTGGACTTTTGACATTAGATAATGTTTAGAATAATTTAAAAAAATATAAGGTTAAACCTGGCAGGCAAGAAATAATGTTGTCTTTTGTGAGAATATTTCTTTTATTGTAATTATCATATAATATTATTTGTAAATTCGAAAAAGTCATATTTTATTATTGTTTCTTTTTAAAAATATATCTGAGGGTAGGTTAAATGGGTTAAAGAAATGCTTGACACAATTTCTGAGAACCCTCCCTTATTTGCAGTTTTCCTAACTAACCTCAAATTTTACTCGTTTCCCTTATTATATTTTTTATAAAAACATTTTTAAATTATCCTAAACATTTGCTGGCTGTATGATCTCTATTTAAAAAATGTTGAATTCTGAAAAAAGTATGTTACACGCTAATAGTTTTTATTTGAATTTGAAAATTTATATTTATCAGTATTATTGAAAGACACTTTCGAAAACTTAAGAACTCAGTGCATGATAGTTTTTTTTGTCTTCTGAAATTCATATTTGGTATTATTGAAAGTAATTTTAGCAGATTGATAGAATTTAATGCAAATAAATGTATTTTGCATTAATATTGAAAGTACACTGTAAAAAAAAGTGGAAGTAATATTTCCACGTTACTTCTCGGGTCACCTGTAACGTAATTCATCTACAATTCTTCATGTATTTTTATGATCGATGTGTGAATTTACAACCCTTTTGTAGTGCGGGATTCACTTTGAAAACATAACCTAAAGAGTGATAGATTGTATTGTATATTATTTATATTACATTATAGATTGTTAAAAATTGACTTTCAATACAGTTATACTATTAGAAATTTAAATGAAAGACACATTATAAAATCTACTGGTGATATATTAGGGATGAATAAGTTTATTTTGTGGCTTATCTGGCTTTATTGATGTGTTCAGTATTTCTCTCTGCGCCATTAAGTTTTTCTGTTTGTCAGATGGCAGTGTCCATGTTAAATTATTTCCCATTTTGTATGTTTACAATCTACAGTCAATTTACAGATTAATGTAAATTTGCTACGTTGCATGTGACCCGAATAGTTTCCAAAGTTCAACCTAGTAATTTGACAACTGATAGTGATAATATCATTACCACTTGTTGCACAAATAAACAGTAAAAATTATTACTTACAACCATTTAAATTACAACTAATTGGCCTTTATAGTTTTACTTTTTTACAGTGCCGATATAAAGATCTTCAATCCAACAGGCAAGAAATAATCTTATGTTTTGTGAAAATACTTATTTTATTGTAATTGTCATGTAATATTATCTAATTAAAAAAAAAATTTATATTGTTTTTGTTTTAAAATATTTGCGAGAGAATATCAAATAAATGGTTGATTAGGAGTTACGATTAGTTGTGAGAATACTCCCTTGTTTGCATTTGTACTAACCTAACCTCACATTTTACTGGTTTCCCTTTTTATCTTTTTTATTTATAAACGCATCTTTTTTTTCAATTGTCTACCATCTCTGCTGTTTTCTTCTTATCTATTTAAAAATTGTACACTCTAAAAAAATCTGTTTTGCATGCAAATAGTTTTAATTTTGATGTTTTGAAATTTTATTTGTATCACTTTTAAAAAATCAAGAACTTGGGCCATAATAGTTCTGTTTTGTCTTCCCAAAGTAGTGTTTGATCTTATTCAAATTGATTGTAGTAGATTAATAGAAGCTTTTGCAAATAAATGTATTTTACATTACTTAAAAAAACTAAATATAAAGATGTTCAACTTAGCAGGCAAGAAGGGATCTTGTGTTTTGTGAGAATACTTCCTTTATTGTAATTATCATGTAATATTATCTAATTTAATTTTTTTATTATTATTGTTTTTAATTAAATCTGTTTCTGAGACAAGATGAAAGAAATGTTTGGCCAGAAGTTACAAGAATCCTCCTTAGTTACATTTTTACCAACCTAACCTCACATTTTGTTTATGTCCCTTTTTATCTTATTTATAAACACATAATTTTAAAATTATTCAGAATCTCTGCATATCGATACAAATAATTTTTTTACATGCTGAAAACTTTCACACACAAAAAAGTAGCAAATTTTATATTTATAAAATGGATTTTTATCATTTTTTTAAACTTCAGAAACTTTAAACGTTAAAAAGATGTGCTACAATTTTCACATTTGTAGGTCCTTTGCACTTTTTATTGCATATTCAGGATGGCCACTGGACTAGGAAACCAGGAATTTCACGAGGCCGAGTTTTCTTGACCGGGTATTTTACAACTTTTTAGAAAAAAAATCTGCCCAAGTTTGATTTCAACAGTTTTTAAAAATAATCAGTTGCATTTGTATCTTTTTCAATTATGATATCATTCAGTTTACAATGCATAATTCGAAGATCTTTCCCTTACAAATTGTCCATTTTGGATTTTAATTTTTAAGCGTACATTTTTCATTTACAGAATTTTCAAATGCAGTCTTAAAGACTTAAGAAATTACAAATTTGTGGACTATAGATTAACGATTAACAAGTGAATAATGATGGATTTTACAAGATGATTCGGAATCTGTTTAAAATTTAAGAATTTTCATATTTCAACGTTAAAAATTGAACTGTTTCAATTCGAAAGTCTTAGTATTTAAACAAATGTTTAAATACATTAGAATATATTCATAATTCAAGACTCTCATTAAATCAAAAATATTGTTTTAGTCCAACAAAATTTTTAATTAACAAAAATAACAATTGCCTAATATTCAGAAATATTTTGTTGTTCCTGTAAAATCAGTAATTCTGAATTAAACATAAAAACTGAACTTTGAACTCGAACCAAAAATTTAGAAGCTATCTAAGAATTATGAAAGACTTCAAAAAGATTTTTAAACTATTTAAAATGAAAATAATTTATCTTCTAATTTAATAAGAATTCAGTTTATATAAAAATTGTAATCGTGTAATTTTTAATATAAGAGTTTGAATTTTTAAATTCCATTTACCGTAGAAATTTTTGCGAACTAGGAAATGACCAGGAATTTTATTATGTGATTAAAACGGCACCTCCTATCTTTTTCCAATATAGTGATAAATTTTTTAATTTTCTATCCACTTTTAAATTGTAAAAATCACTTAATTGTCCCCCTGCGCTTAAAAGAAAGTAAATATAAGATGCAATTTGTATCTCTTTTTAAATAATTTTATTCTCTTATTTTTGAAAAAAATACTTATATTGGTTTTTAAAACGAAGTAATAAATCATTAAGTAGGGTTCGAAAAGAAGGATTTATTCTAAACATACTATAACAATTAAAAAAATTGAGGCCTATAGTTTCAAGGCTTATTAAAAAAGATTAATGTTTGAAGTAGGGCGGGTTTTAGCACGAAATCATAGGTTTAAATGAATAAAACATCTTTAAAAAATCCGATCCAAGTCAAAATTCGTCACAATTTAAAAGTTTCTGCTTCCAAATTTTGGAAAAAGATAGTTCTTAAGTAGTTTTTAGACTATTATTTCGAAGAAGAAATATTTCTGAACTATAATATAATTAAAAAAAAATTTTTTTGATCAAAATTAATTTTGTTCTTGGAAGATTCGTCATTTTAATAGAAAATTCATCTCTTATTAAAAATTTTAAATTTAAGCGGAATATTCAACTATTTGTTAAAAATTAATATTTTTTTAAAAGTTAAGCCTCTTATATTCAAAATTTAACAATTTGGATTGAAATTTGTCTTTTTAGTTGCAAATTAATTTATTTATTTGAAAATGCACGTATTTTGTTTTTAAAAAACTACTTTTTTGGTAGAAAATGATTTTTTTAAAAGTTAATTTCATTATTTCCAAATTCTTCTTCTTAATTAAAAAGTCACGTATTCCAGTTAAATATTCATTATTTAGTTTAAAATCCATCTTTGATGTTAGAAATCAATTTACTTGATTTAAAAATAAGCTCTTGATAATTAATTTTTTTTATTGAAGTTCATCGTTTTTATAAAAAATTCGTTCTAGTGTTGAAAAATGAGCTATTTTATTTAATGTTTTTGAAAATAATTTTGTTCTTAAACTGAAATGAAAATACTATTCCAGGTGAATATTTAATTTTTTTGAGAAATTATATTTTTCATCGAAAATTCGTATTTTTTAGTTGAACATTGATTTTTTTGCTTGTTTGTGAAACTTTCAACTATTTCAGATGAAGATTCATTGTTTTAGTTGAACTAATTTTTCGGTTTAAAATTCAACTATTCCAGTTGAGGAATCACCATCTTAGTTAAAAATTCATTTATTTTGCAATTTTTTGCTCTGTTGTGTGAAAGGATGTTTAAAATTAACGCCATGATTAAAAAAAAAGGTTGGATGAAAAAATTTGATTTAAAAAAAAGGCTCGATGAGTTTGATGAAAAAAGGTTTGATGGGTGGCGACCGTAGCGGCGAGAAGAAGAGAATCAAATTTAGTATCAAAACAATTCATTCAAATTTCTGCTATCAAATCCCGTACACATGTAATCGTCATTATAAATGTTATACTTAATTTATCGGATATTCTAACATTTGTGGATGATGGATCGCGGAGGCTCGAAGATGGAGAAAATCCTGCAAATTCAGATCATATTTAATATTGTGGAATTATTGGAGAAACTGAAAATAGGTTATACATAATGTTTCTTTGTGTAAAAACAACAGAGTTGCACAGGAGTCTTCTTCATGAGGTGAAAGTTGTTATAGCTGAAGAAAAAGCAAAAATTTTGATAGATGAAAAAAGTAATGTTAATGTTGTTTTGTTATGTTGATACTCTTAGTCCACTGCACACAAATATCTGGTATATTAGGCAATCTGTGTAAAATAACACCAGTGTCTGATGATTTGCTTTTACAGCAACTAAGCTATACTTTTATATTCTTTTTCTGCAATATTTCACATCCATTTTACCATCGTTTTTCTTAAAATAAACAACTAATAAATTCTGCAATGTTTTTAATCCGTTGTTTTGATACTGCATTTGATTCTGATATTCCGGCCGCAAGGGGCACCATCTATCGCTTAACATGGTGAATACGTACTTCCGGTTACTATCTGGATATAAGAATAGTCCCAGGCAATTCACTGTAGGTCCCAGTTTAATCCCCCACTCAAACCCACAAATAATAATTTTGACCTCAACTTAGAAAAACGCGAATATCTCACAAACTATAGCCGGCCCTAAGGGCCCTTTTGCATGCGAAAGCTCCGCATATGTAGTGGGCAAACATGTTTTTAAAGCGGACTATTTCTTTAAATGTAAATTTTGATTCATCAGAGTCGGCTGAAAAAATATTAAAAAATTATTTTATTTCTAGTGAATGCACAGATTGCAGAATGGTGGTAGACTGCCTGTCGGTTCAGGGCTCGGCAGCTGTAGCGAGAAAGCAGGAGCGGCGACTGGGCGGCTCTGTTAATACCAAAATGCAGCCTACTATAGGTACCAACGGTGGGGGCATGACGCCCAAAGAACTCTCTGATAACGATGACCTAGCTACTTCCCTCATATTGGATCCGTACTTAGGATTCACCACACATAAAATGAACATCAGGTTAATTCTCTTTCGTTTCAAAAGTGCTTATGTCTTCACGAAATATTCGAATTTCTTCGAATATTTTCCAATACAGCCTGAACATAACTCTGAATGTCGTTTTCTTTATTCCACAGGTACAGACCTTTGAAGGCGAACAAGGAAGAACTTCGCAAGATTATCAAGGAGTTCATTCAGACCCAAAATTACGAGAAAACGTATAAGAAATTAATGGGCGGAGACTGGGGCGCTCGGCTTCCACACACAAAGTCGAAGCAACAGCAGGGAAATTTGAAAGAACATGTAAGTGTTGAACACAAATACTACATTGTCTGAAATTTAATTCCCTTCGAGGGGTTGACCACTCGTCACTCATTTTTCGGGTGTACACCAGAAGTATGCCAGGCCATTCCGAAATTCCGTACCTGTGGCGGGAAAAGGAAATACAATCCTACTCTGTGACACCGCTAGACAGCGCTGCGGGATTTCCTTTCCACGTCTTTTGTTTTAATTTTTTGATTTTGACATTTATTCATTTCATCGCGAATTTAACCACGAAAACCCGACCGATTCCAATTGACAAACGAAAGTGTTATGTGTTAGATTGTCCATCAACGTGTCGAGAGTAATCTCATCATTTTCCTATAGATGGGCAAATCGGTTTGCAGTGAATTGAAGCCAACCGATTCTAGTGTACAGTTTATACAATGACATTTGCAAATTTTCCTAAAAGTTTAAAATAATTACCACTAGAAACTTCAAAATATTATTTTATTATTTTACTTATTTAGTTATTTGTAAAACATGATTTTATTAAAAAACCAAGAGAAAAATAATTAGAAATTCATCAATAATTATTGGAATCACTATTTATATCTTTTCTTTTGTTATTTTTTGTTTTCTCATTGTTTGCTTTACCTTTTTAATTAATTAAAAAATTATTATTATTATTAATAATACGATCTTAGGAATCCGAAATACCGCTATGAGGCGCCACCGGCGACTTTTGTCCTTGAATTTTAAAGCATTGAGTGACCAAAGGCTGTATGGCGCTGCGATCGTCATTACTCGCTACTTTTCCTCTGCAATCAAGAGTAAATGTTTTTTAATTGTTATAAAATTTCAAGTATATTAAAATTTCTTAAAATAATTTTTATTATAAATTAGTCAATTTTTTCAATTTAATTTCATTATTTATAAAAATATACGGATAAAGTGACGAGCGCAGCGTTAGGTTTGGACAAGCCACAGTGTGAATTTTTCAAGATACAGGATAGATCGTATCATATCCCTGGTGTACGCTACACCATATTTCAAAGTTTCAGTAGGATTTCAAAGATTTCACAAGGATGTCAAATGTTTCAAAATACATCAGAATGTCAAAAGATTTCACAAGCTAAGATTTCGCAAACATTCCAAAAGAATTTTTGTAATTTGCAATTGTATATTGTCACGTGCCATACTTATCCTCATTCACAGTCTAAAGCGATAAGTAATAAATATTAATCGAAACTACATTACTGATCACGAGTATGACAACGCCTGTTGATCAATGATTGCTTAAGTTCTTTTAATAGTAATTATATGCGAGTTACATTTTTCTCCTCCTGAACAGGTTAAAGCTATCAGCATTGTCAATAAATAGAACCATGATTCATTCATTTTCTCCATTTTTTGCAGAAGAGATTATAAAGAAAGTGGAATTGTCAGTGTTTTATAAAACAAAATGTCTCGTTTCGAAATTCGGGATGAGTAGTCAAATATTTGTCAGAAGCTTGGCTAGTCGTCCCAAATTTTCGGGGCGACTAAACCATTTCATTTTTCAACTCTGACATTTTAACTAAAGTTTAACATAATCAAAATGGTCCAGTGTTCTTGGGATCATTTTTAAAGTAAATTTGTAGAGAGTCGCACCAACTTATCACCATTATTGTAAAAAAAATTTCTTGCATGGTGCAACATGTTTACAGTTAAAACAAAAATGTTCGAAGAGTTAAAATACTTTTTTTTGCTGAAAGAAATATTATTTCTAAAATATATGAAATATGTAATTATAAGGTTTCTATCAAATTTCTTTAAAATGTATATTTATTTGATTTTGATTATCATTTTCCTACAAATGATATTCCTTCGAATTTTTTGAGCTTTTTTGTTTCAACGTTGTATAATGTTGTAAATGTTTAATTTTATATAGAATTGAGGGGCCGGCTGCAATAAGAGCACGTACAATATATGGGGCCAAGCATCAGAAAAAAAATTAATAACAATTTTTTGTATACGTTTTTGAATTCTTGTTGCTGTAGCAATCGAAGGACACCCTAGAGCGCATTCCCTGAAAC
>NC_046659.1:93534582-93546083 GCF_010883055.1 Belonocnema kinseyi | reverse complement strand
GTTTCAGGGAATGCGCTCTAGGGTGTCCTTCGATTGCTACAGCAACAAGAATTCAAAAACGTATACAAAAAATTGTTATTAATTTTTTTTCTGATGCTTGGCGTGATTCGAATTTTTGTAAATTATAGCGTTTCGTTTACAGAGGGAATCTTGAGCAAGCAAAGACTTCTAACGAAAACAATTCTGAAGAAACCCCGACAAGGTTTTTCCAGAATTATAAGATCAAAATATTTCATAGTTTAGGAGTACTTATGATTTTATTTAATGTCAGCGCTAGATGTTTCGAGTGTACTCTGCCGCCAAAACTAAAAAGTCATGTAAAAAAGTTATGTATGCAAGAAAAAATTATTTATTTATACAATTTCTATTAAAAAGTTTAACTTGCGGATTTTTCTGGAATCAAAGCCTAGCTAAGAAGCACGCACAGTCGCTTGCGGAGTATTTGCTCTCGATACAACAAAAGAAATCCACAAACGGCATGCCAGATTTAACCGATGTCGCTTGCGCATTTCATCGCTTGGACGTCTTAAGTCGACTCTACACATTTACAACTTGAGACTTTACGTATGCTGGTACATACGGCGTTTTGATTTTGTACCAAGCATTATGCCCGGCAACGTTTGTAAGGCAAAAGATCCGCAAAGTACTTACATTCTTCCCTTGTATTTCGTGATTTGGTCAATTTTCTCAATATTAAAAATTTTAAACATTCATTTTATATTATAAATAATTATAAATTAGAATGTTCATCATGATAGGCGCAGCTTACTCTCACGAGTCTACTGATATAAAAAACTCATTTTTCGAAAAAATGTCGCTTAATTATTTTTTTCCGTTGTATGGTAGTACTAGGGGAAAAATCCGTAAAGATGCATTATTTCATTAATAACACAGGCCAACATTGTTTTGTTGTTGAAAAGTGGAGGGTCCTTTGCGAAGTCATTTTTTACCTAGAATCCGAATCCGGGGCCAGAAATGGCCCATCACTTCAGGATTTTAAGATATTTGAGGTTATGTACCAAAAAATGGCGTTTTTCGCTACTTTTGAGGTTATGTACAGACGACACAAAATTTGTTGGGATTTTTTATTTAGCTGTATCATATAGTACTGCTATTTCTGTTTAATTTGAGAGTCGCAGAGTTCAATTACCATTTTTCTTTACCAAGTTACGCCAATTTAAAATTACGAGATATATTCCATTATGTCTTGAGCATTTTCTTTACATACTTTGATGCAGACATTTTCTACTGGGTGTTTTTTTTTTTGAAAATTTGTACTTGAGGGTGTTCGGGGTAGAAAATGTCTGCCTCAAAGTATTTAAAGCAAGTTCTCAAGATATAATGGGACATACCTCGTAATTTCAAATTGGCGTAACTTGGTGAAAAAAATGGTAATTGAACTCTGCGACTCTCGAATTAAAGAGAAAGAGCAGTGCTATATGATACAGCTAAAGAAAAAATCCCAACAAATTTTGTGTCGTCTGTACATAACCTCAAAAGTAACAAAAAACGCCATTTTTTGGTACATAACCTCAAATATCTTAAAATCCTGACGTGATGGGCCATTTCTTACCCCGGATTCGGATTCTACGTAAAAAATTACTTCGGAAATGACCCTCCACTTTTCAACAACTGACATGACTCATTATTTGCAGGCCTGTGTAGTTAATCATTATTAATTTAATTAATATCGTATTATAGAAAAAACATTAACTCAAATCATAGCCATGTCTAAACTAGTAAATATTTTGATTTGAAACTTTCCACAAAGCATTTTCAAATCATACTTGAAGATCAAAATCAGCATAATTAATTCTATGGAGATTGAACACACAAGCTGGACACGTTCTCATCTCCCTAAAATACAAAAGATACTATGGATATTTTTTTGATTTTCATATTTCGTGACTAGAATATAAAGTATACGTTTTGAATACCGGAATTTCGTCCGTACCAATAGCAGCAAATGTAAAAGGCAAATAGGAATAGCTAAACTTTCATCTGGTTTTGTGTGGAAGCTGTGAACAAAGTTGAATATAATTGTCCATTTCCTCCTATCAAAATGCACAAAAATTAGAGGACTAACGCCTCGATAAACAGCAAAAACGAGAGACGCTTGCATATTCAGAGCATCAGAAAAAAGTTCACGCAAATTTGTCAATAATACATTTTTAATTTCCTGTACATCTATCAATCTAAAGACACCCTAAAGCGCATTCCTTACAAATTTAATTTGAAAATTCAAAAAGCTAACAAACAGAGCACGATTTGAAGTGAAAAACGCGATTAAAATCCATTTTTTCAAAACAGTCCGTTTTTTTTGCTTTAATTTTAAAACAAAAAAAGTTACAACTTTTTATCTACAGAAAGAAAGAGGCTTAATCAAATTTGAAATTCAGATATATCCTTCAAAAGCTAAAATTCGGTCCCTCAATTCAGATAGCTTTTAATCTATTCAAGGGAACAAAGTGTATGCATGTATTATACACAATTGTACAGTATAGTAAAGTGGACCGAAAACCCTTTGTTTCGAGTAGCGGGTTCTAATAGTGGATAAAAAAAGTTTTATTTCCCAACAGTAGTAAGCCATACAAAACCATACAGTTTGGTCAGGTAATATCTTTTGTTCTTTGTATGGATTAAAGTTCAAATTTTTGACAATTAAAAAAAATCTCTGTGAGCCGAAAATGTTTTTTGAATTCTTGATAGGTGCAGTTTTTAGTAGTGAATAATATAGTGGGACCTCGTTCGTGTCGCTTTCTGCTTGGTTCGTGGTCACGTGACCCCTCAAAACCTCGCTCGTAATGCGGAAATTACGTCAAAAAGTTGCGCGCGCACCACAATCCAGTGCTGTTCCTAATGGTGTCTAGTCATGTCTAGTACATATCCGTGATGTGTTATAAATCATGCTACCTAAGCACGCCCCTGAAACGACCGGAAGGGACGTTTGCGACACAAACGCGGTTTCCGGTCTCAACTCTGGGACACGAACGAGGTCCCGCTGTACTATAAAATTGGAAATAAAAACTTTTTACTCAAGTTAGAACTTTCTTAAAATGTAAAAAAAGAACATTTTTTTGAATTGTGTGAACTGCCTGAAATTTCTTCAGCTTGAATTGAAAGAACATGATATTATTTCGCTATCATATCAAACGAAGACGTGATGATAATGACTTAAACATGACTCAAGAAGGTCAAGTTCACAATTTTGAAGTCAGGAATTTCTTTTTACAGGAAAGCAAAATAATGGTATGTTCCTTCCATTCCCGACCCTCAGTAAAGTTGTAGGTTAAATAAAATACTCCGTTTTTTCCCAATTTCCCGGTCAGCTGCACACCCTGAAGATTTCATAAAAATGTATAAGATTTCCGAATATTTCGCAAAAATTTAAATTATATTACAAAAACTTCAATGATTTTATAAAGGCTTCACGAAGGCTTATATACCAGATATCAAGAGTGATCATTCCCTCGATTGTATATTTTTTGTTTTTGTTTATCATATTATATAAATAATTTTTCTTTTTAGATATACCGTTATTTGAGAGTTTTCGACAAGGACTCTGGATTCGCCATAGAGGCTTGTTACAGATATTCCTTGGAAGGTCAAAAGGGTGCAAAAATAAGTGCAACTCGTAAGTGGTTGAAGCACGAACAAATTCCCTGTCTTGTAGGATGCATCGCTGAACTTTCTGAAAAGGTGGCCTACCTCTCATAGAATGACTCTTTCTGATTTTCAACTTAAGTGTATAAATTCTAAATATTCGTTTTTTACTTTTTGCAGGAGGAAGCTGCTTTGCTGCATCCTGGGAAAAATGACTTTTCAGTCATGTTTAGCTGTAGGAAAAACTGTGCCCAACTCTGGTTAGGTCCAGCAGCTTACATCAATCATGATTGCAGAGCCAATTGCAAAGTAATGAAAAAACTAAATTCATTTTTAATTTGTAAGTCAAAAAGGGAAATTGCTCTAAAAATGTATCTTTCAGTTTGTAGCCACAGGACGTGATACAGCTTGCGTAAAAGTCCTACGGGATATTGAAGCTGGAGAAGAAATAACCTGTTTCTATGGCGAGGACTTTTTTGGGGACGGAAACTGCTACTGTGAATGCGAGACATGTGAAAGGCGCGGAACGGGCGCATTCGCTAGCCAAAAGCCTGGCGAAGATCAATCGTCCGGTAAGTAAAATAGATTTAAGGAAACAAAAAAACTTAAAATGATTATTATTTATTGTGAAAGGAAAAATAATAAGAAAGCCAATTTTAAATGATTTAAGGTTATCGCCTCCGGGAAACCGACAATCGTATCAACCGAACAAAGCACAGACAGCAGCCTTTGAATAGAAACAAGCAGCAACAAATTGATGGCACCCTCACCGAGAAAAATGGATTATTGGTGGGAAATGCGGCAGTAACACATCAGTCGAATTGTATGAAAGAAAGAAGAAAAGGCCTCACTAAATACGACGCTGAGCTTATCGCAGCACAGGGATGTCGATTCTCGGATATTAATCAGCAACAAACGATGTTGAATAACGAAGAGAATTCTTCGCAGGAAAATCATCGGCAACAAACTAATGCAGTCGCTGGATCGGCGACCAGAAATCTCCGAAATAAACAACCTACTAAGACTGAAAGAAATAATAATAGAAATAATATGAAGCGCTTTAGAGCCTCCAGGTAAATTCAGATTTTTTAATATTCTATTAATCGTTGTGTATTTACTTTCCATTTTATCTCATTATGATCCTTTCAATGAATTCTTTGCAGGCTTCAGAAAAAAAGGGGCAGGACTAGCGATGACAAAGGTTCATCTTCTCTCCTGGATGATTTGACCGAAGATAATAATGCAATCGACGAATCGCATCGAAAAGAAGAATCCGATCGAGCGTCAAAAGAAAGTGAATGCGCATTTCTAAATAATCACACACATCACATGGAAGATTCCCTTGGAAAAGACGAAGGCGACTCTTGTCAGATTCCGAATTTGAGGTCTGCCGCGACCGCAAATTTTGTCCCCAAACAACGCGGATGCAGTAATTTTCCAGATAGATTGTCTGTTCAGTGTCCCTTACAATCCGAAACTCAAGAAAGAAGCAGCAGAGGTTCGGAACATTCTTACGAGGAGAACAAAAGTTTGCTCTCTCACTCGAAACTCTACAATTCCCAGAATACTGATAAAAAGGATTCTGCTTTCCAAACGAAAAACGGACTGAAAAATTATCTGTGTGTCAGTACTTGTAAAATCGATCGCTGTGATCAGGAAGTGATCAATGGTGTTAATAGGCTCGCTGATGCCTCGCCCAGCAGAACAGAGGAATCAGTGAAAGCACCTAATCACTTTTTCAATGACAAAAAAGTCAGTAAACTGAACCAGCGAGATTCAATATCCCTCGATCCAAATTACCGGAAATCACCTGTTCATGGCAAAGCTCCGAAAAACTCAACTTATCCTAGTGAAACTAAGCAGTCCGACGATTTTCACAGCATGAGCAACTCATTGGAGGGTCTGTCAATGGAGACTTTTAAGGAGGAACTTGCCAAATACGAGCAAGAACAAAATTCGATGGAGCCTTCGGTCGCTGAAGGATTCGATGAAATAAATCCTCTTGAAGACGGATCAAACGCTAGAAGTTTTAGAAACTACAACAAAGTTATTGTTAATCAGAACGACGTACAAAAAGCTAAACTTCACAGGACTACCGAGACTGAATCGGCTGCATGTGTAGTTGAAAATTCTGAGCAAGCCACTATAAAGCAGACCGACATCTCGGAGTCGGTTGATACTAAAGAATCAGAAGATACTCGCAATTTAACACTAAAAAGATCTTTACCGAAGCGCAGTGAGTTTTTCGAAGTAGCACTGCGCCCTCGAAAAGAGCAGAAAACAAAGTCGAATCGAAAGTCTATGAAATCTAGAAGTAAAAAATCCCGAAGTCGTTTAACTTCAGGAACAGCTTTAGTAGCTAATAATAAAAAGTTGGCAAGTGTAGTAAATCCGAGTGGGAGATTGACAAGAAGTCAGAAAAAGGATATAGAAAAAGTAACTGCAGCTGTGGTTGGGGCTGATGATGATTCCGGAATTCAGGGTGATATTTACGAGTTTAGTGAAAAAGACAGCAATCTGGAAAGCATCACTTTGTCCTCAGTTATGAGACATAAATTTGAGCGACGGTCACCGAATCGAGGGATGCATTTAGAAGAAAATAGATGTCTTGAAGAGATAAAGACCGAACCGAGTTTAGTTACTCCAGATCCATGGACTCAGCATGTTTCGCAAAATCGGGATCATGAAGGTCAAGAAGAGAAACCAAATGGGTAAGTATTTTTTTTTTTTTTTTTGATCATTTCTTTTTTTCCATTTCTAGGACTAGAAGAGCTCAGAAACTCTCAGTTTAAATATTATATTCTTCTACTTTTAACTTGCAAATCAGATGATTTCAACGTTCCAAAATACAAAGTGTCAATTGTTTTGAAGCGCTAACATTAGATTAAGAAGAATACAATGTTTTTTTAGCTCTAAAACTCAAATTTTGAGTGTACATCAGATTTCGAGATTTCAAACATTACGAAAAAATTTCAAAATGTTTCACAAAGATTACAATGTTTTCATGAAGGCTTATACGCCAGATTTTAAGAGAGATCACCCTTGGAGATTTTGTAATCTGACTTACTCAACAGGATTGCTACAAAATCTTAATTTCGGGATTTCCTGACATTCCCTTAATTTTTCTTGGCGAATATTTTGTGGCAGTTGTGAAATTTCCTTTCAAGTATAAAAACAACATTTCATCTAGGACAGGGGTCTCCAAAGGTAGATCCTGTATCTAATAGCGATCCCAGGCCAAATTGAGTATTATGAAATAAAATAATGAATGTTGAGTTTTCGTTACTTTAATATTGTTAAATAAAATATTTCATGCAATTGTAATTTTTTATACTCACAATTTAAATTCCCTAAAAATTGTTTTTTTTTCATAAATAATTCAACATTTAATTGTCAAATTAAATTAAAAAGTAGCAAGAAAGTCACGCGTCCTTGATTTTCTATTATCTAATATTAAAAACATAATCAGTTTTAAAATTCATAACAACACATTTTTCAATATTAAAAGTATAAAAAATGGTTAAATGGGCTTACATAATTGATTATATTATTATATCTAACAGATACAAAAAACAAATAAATTACAATTTTTACGATCTGTTAATACCAATGCAAAGATTTTTCCCCTTCAGTTGCGATAGCGTTTTTAAAAACTTTTCTATTAGAAATAAAAAATTTATTTTTATTTTCAAAGGGTTTTCGAAAATTTGAAATTGTACAATTTAAGCAGCTTTGACTTGGAACATTCAATATACTTTAAAGTAGTATCAAATTAAAAATTATTTTTATTTAAAAGCGCTAATGCAATTTCAATTCTTTTGAATTTTAAGTCCATTTTTAAAGTTTTTTCTTTTTGCGAACTTTTATTCTGAAATAATTTTATTTGCAGATTCTCGATTTGAAAAAAAAACTCTTAAATTTTGAACGCCTTTAATTTTTTTTCACTTATTTTTATTACTATTTTTTAAAATTATTAAAATTTTTATTATTTTATTTCTTATATATTATTACTTTACTTTATTTATTATTATTTTAATTTAAATTACTTAAATTCCCTCTCAGTTTCCCGTCGAAAAAAAATTGGTATATCTTGAAAAAGGCCGAGCGATCCTGGGTCAGGCTGCACCTGTGGATTGTGGAGACCCCTGATCTAGGAGATCCAAAATGTTAATTCAGAAAAAACTTTTTTTTACAAATATATTTGAAATACTTCTAGTAACAACAGTCATCATACTGGTTTGCAGGGTTCACAGGTATTGCATGTTGAACAAAATAGATGAATTTTAAACCAACTAGTTAAATTTCCAATAAAAAAGTTTTATTTTCTACCGAAATAGACGATCTTTCAACTAAATAAGTTTTCAACCATTAAATATTTTTCAGTCAGTAAAGAAAAAATAATCTGATTGAAAATGTGGAATTTTCAAGACAAAAAGACGAACTTCCTACAAAACCGTTGTTTTCAATCCGAAATTTTCTGCCAAAAGAAATTAATTTTTAACTACAATTGTTTAATTAAATAAAAATTGTTCAACCGAAAACATAAATTATCAAAAAAATTTATACATTTTCAACTAAAAAGATAAATTTACAACACAAAATAGAATAGTTAAATTTTCAACCAAAGAAATGAATTTTCAACGAAAAAGATCAAGTTTTTTTAAATCAGATTAATTTTCTACCAAAAAAGATAAATGCTCATCTTAAAATAAAATAGCTGAATTTACAGTCTAAAAAATTAATTTTCAGTTAAAGGAGAATAAATTTCTACCATAAAAGAACGGGTTTCAACCAAACGGTGGAAATTTCAAACAAAAAAGACAAGATTTTAATTAAGTACTTGAATCCTCGACCATAACATGTTAAACTTCAATCAAACAGTTGCATTTTTATCCAACAAATGTTTAAATATCTACATTAATAGGTTAAATTTTATATTTAAAAAATTAGAATTTACATTTAAAAAAAACAAACAAATTTTCAACCAGAAAGATTTGTAGTCAATAAAGAAAAAAGTTGCATCCAAAATGTGGAATTTTCATGCCGAAAAAAATAATTCTCCATAAAACAGTTAAACTTTTAGACCAAAAATATGATTTTTCAACAGAAAAAGTTCGTTTTCAATCAAATAGTTGAGTTTTCAACCATAATACTTTTTAATTAAAAAATATTTAAATCTAGCGGAAGTGTGGCCGCTGCCGCAAAACCACGTTTTTCCAATCATTACTTGCGGTGAGCATGATAACTCTCGACGGATTATCTGAAATCAAAAAACCAACAAGATTTCATTAGGATATTCCTATATGGAGTTGGTAAACGAAGGGATTTTCATTTGAACCACTTTTTTTGGGGCCAAAAACCGAATTTTTGGACATGCAAAAATTGACTTTTTTTTTTTTTTGAATAAAAATTTGACTAAGTCCATCGTTCACGAAGTCCTTATAGAACTAACGAAATCTTGTCTGTTTTTTTTTTAAATTTCAAACAATCCGTTTCAGAGTTATCATGTCCATGTGAGCATAACATACCATTTTTTAAAACTTTTTTTCAAAATCCACTTACGTTCACAAGAAACGCGATATCGAGTTGAAATGTTGGGAAATTAAATAAAAAGCTCTAAGAAACATTTATCTTCCTGCATTTTTACAATTATACCAAAAATGTTGTAACGAATTTTTACTTCTTTTATTTTCATAACTATAAAAATTTAGCACCACACAACGCTTCTTAGTGCTTCTGATTCAATTTTCTAAATTTTCAACTCGATTACGCGTTTTGTGGGAACATAAATTGGATTTGAAAAAAATTTTCAAGGTTACGCTCACACAAGGTACTTAAAACGTCATCGATTTTACCCGAGGGACAAATCACTCTCGAATCAGTGTAATTAATGCAAAGAATTACTGTAAATAATGAAGGCGATACGAAATAATTGTGAGTTTAATTGCGAGGTCTAATGTAACTCGTTATTCAGAAAGATCAGTAAGAAGCGTGAAGAAAATAAGGTATTTTCCGTAACTCAAACGCAAATTTAAGGAAGAGAATGAAAATAGTGTTCGGAACGTGAGTAACTTACGAAATAACGAAAATAGTGTATTGCGCTATCTCATAAAGCGATCCTTTGCGTATGTAAACGAGTCGACGTGACGTCACGCGGCACAGCAGTAGATCGACTGCAGCGTAATTCTAATATTTTGAAGGGGAAAAACGCGTCAATGAAAAAATATAGCAAAAATCACCTCATTCATTCATATATTTATATATTTTTTTAAATGAAAAAATGGAAACTATCGATCAAATATTCACATCTAATAAAGTAATAATCAATTATTGATGAATAAAAATACAATGACAAGGTGTCTACTGTGCGGAAATTTAAGGAAATCCTGGAAAATCCAGGAATTATCCTGAGTTTTATTTTTGGTGCGGGAAGTGTATTTCATTTCCTCACAATTTATAGTTTTTTTCTTGAGCCTTTGGCCTACTCGCGCTACTTTTTTGTTACTTAAAATTCAAATTAAAAAAAAATGTTTAATTGTTGAAATAAATTTTCACATTGCAATCGAGTGAATTATGTGTTAGTTTGGTTGAACATTGTTTCACCTGAAAATTTAATTATCAAATTTTTTGTTGACAGTTTATCATTTTAAATGTAAATTCACCTTTTTTGGTAGAAATCCATCTTCCCAGTTGAAAATTTATTTTCTGGTCGAAAACATTATTATTCTAGTTACAAATTCATCATTTTATTTATAACTCACTTTGAAAATGTAACTGCTTTTTTAATATTGGTTTTCTTTATTATGAAAATTTTTCTTTCACTGAAAATTTGATTACTCCAATTGAACAATTAATTTATTGCCAATTAATTCATTTGCTTATTTGAAAGTTCACCCAAAATTCGGGTGTTATTGGATTTTTATTATTTTGTATTTTTGAATGTGGAAGTGCTAGGTTTAAGGGCATGCTCTTCGTGACCACGTGACCGAACTAGTCCCCGGATATGAGCATTTTTTTTGGTGTTCACTGTGTCCACGCGGATTGAGAGATCGTGTTTAAAATTTGACAGATTAAATAAAAAGCACTAAAGAACGTTTGTATACATCAATGTGTTTATAGTTTTAAAGAAAGTTTATTTATAAATCGATGAAAAAGGATATTACCATTCGAGTTATAGCACTATGCAGATAATTTTTGGTTTGATGCATTTCGGATTTTTTGGTTCGTGTATATTGAGCACTGACACCAGTTTTGGACTAAATCGTCTAAACCTTTAAAAAAATTGATGTATGCAATAAAATTTGCACATTCGTTGAAAATCAACAAATAAGTATCTACATACACGTAACCTATAATTATTTTTCGAACATTTTTAGCGATTCCTAGCGGAGAAAAAAAGAAACTTTGACCCTCGATAAAGTCGGGACCACGTGACTAAGTTTATTCATAAAATTTTTGTGTGGAGAATGAAATGATTTTGAGATTTTGAGAATGAATGAATTTTCATTATATTCCGTCCTTACTACGTCCAAACGGATTGAGATATCGTGTTGAGGATTTAGGAAGTTATACCGAATGCACTAAGGAACGTTTGTCTACATCAAAATGTTCATAATTACGAAGAAAGTTTTCGAGTAAAATACTACAGGAATTAGGAAATAAACTTTTAACGTCGATAAAGTAGATGCCTCGATTTAAAAAAATCGAGGAACACTTTAGAATGTCATACTCGAAAATTCGTCCAAGTCCCATCTTGAGAAATGTGCATCTTCGGAAAATAATTAAAATTTTCTAATGGTTATACGAGGGTGGATTGATAAGTTTCCGGCCTGACCAAGAAAAACAACGTTTTTAAGAATTTTTTTTTTTATTTCTCAACATAATCTCCTCCAAGGCTG
>NC_046659.1:93527556-93534482 GCF_010883055.1 Belonocnema kinseyi | reverse complement strand
AGCTATCTAAGGATGGTACTATAGAACGCCACCTCAAGGTAGGCCTAGTGGCGCCATCTCTTGGTCAGGCCGGAAACTTATCAATCCACCCTCGTATGTTCTTGTAGATTTTTTGTACTGGTATGAAACAATTCCAAGAATAAAAATAAAATTTCGCCCGAGGGCGAAAGACAAGGCGGGTCTGACGCTGAGTCCTGCTGGTTGGTTCACTGTCAACAATAGTTATCAGCTGATCGATTCAACGTCAAGAATTATGGAAGTTGGTTGGGGAACTCCGACGAGTAAATTTTAGCACATTGCTGGTGTTGCTATGTTTTCAATTTGAAATTTATCTTTTATTTTTAGGACTAAAAAAATGAAAATCATTTTACACCGAAATTTCATGAACGAACTTAGTCACTTGATCTCGACTTTATCGACGTTCAAAGTTTCTTTTTTTCTCCGCTAGAAATCGCTAAAAATGCCCCAAAAATAATGATAGGTTACGTGTGTGCAGATACTTATTTGTTGATTTGCAACGAAGGTGCAAATTTTATTGCTCATATTAATTTTTTCAAGGTTTTGACGATTTAGTATAAAATTGGTGTCAGTGCTCAATATGAGCGAATAAGAAAATCTAAAATGCATCAAACCAAAAATGATCTGCAAAGTGCTATAACTCTAATGGTAATATCCTATTCCATCAATTTATAAATAAACTTTCTTTAAAATTACCAATATATTGATGTATACAAACGTTCTTTAGTCCTTTTTATTTTATGTGTCAAAGTTTAAAAACACGGTATCTCAATTCGTGTGGACGCAGTGAACACCAAAAAAAATTTTCATAACCGGGGAATAGTTTGGTCACGTGGTCACCGAAGAGCATGTCCTTAAGTAAGGTAGCACCTCTAAAAGAAAACTAATTTTTTGAAGAAAGTAAGAGCCCAAAAACTTTATATAGCACACAAAAAAAATCTAAAAAAAAACCAAAATTCTGAGCTATTAAGAATTTCGAAATTCGGTTCTGGAGGTGCCAGATTAATGGACCGTCGAAAATATTGATTTAAAATTATAATTATTTCATCGAGCTGGAAGTCAGAATTATTCGTCCTCGTTCCGAAAAACAAATTCCATATATTTACAAGTTCGTTTACAGATATATTATTAATGAAAGGAACAATACACGGAAATCTCGACGAAAATACTAATAGGAAATCAAACTCAAATAATTTCTCAAACATACGAAATAATGAATATAAGGACTCGTACAAGGATGAGAATAGAGTCACTGCGCGGGGTTACTGCGGTTAGTGCAAATAGCGCTCATAAGGAGCTTCCGCTAGAAGTCAGTTCGCTGCATAGTGCTATCACTGTATTCACACTATGAGTTTACGCGATTTGTAGTATGGCGGTTACAGTTAAAGCAAATAAGGCGCGTACGTTCTTTTTAATGTCAGTAATGTCAGTGAGGTGGACGTTAAATTTTAACGCTTACACTGATTTGAGAGTGATTAGCCCCTCGATTTTACCATTGTTATGTTCCATCGGCTTTTTTCCTACAATAATAAAGAATTTATCTACAAAATCCGGGGAATGATAGTGAACATGCTAACGGACGTCCCCGGACTCTTTTTGGTGGGTTAATTAAAAAAATGTAATTTTGATAAATTTGATGTATTTGTATTTTGAGGTTATGTGTGTTACAAATCTCTCCCATAATTATTCTTGAGTGCTACCATGGACATAGGAAACAAGGGACTAGGCATGTCATTGCGGGGGTGATGCAATGAGATGTCTGCCATCTTCTGATGTCTCGCGACAAACATGGCAGCGCACACATGTTTATATTTTCATGCACAGTTTGTCGGCAAAAATGCTCGTGCGCATAATCAAATGGCACATCGTAAGATGGCGGCTCTCCCCGCTCATGGAATGCTCCTCCCTCCCGTGGATTCAACCTCGCTCGCCAAGGTTAGAATGGCATGTCTAGTCCCGTGTTTCCTTTCTTCTTCTTATTTTTTTTGGTCTTTTGATTCAATGAACAAGCCATGACATAACCACACATTCGATGAAAATAATCCTGTATTCACAATTCTTTGAACTCCTCCGGATGACTCTTCGTACAAGAAAATTCTTCTTGCCTTCCTCACACGGACTCCAACTGTACCACAGGAAAACACCGCAGTCGAGTGCAAGCGAACTATTTCCGTTCCACGTGTGCCAGCGCTGACAACCCCCATACTCCATACCACGCCCGCCATATTGGAGGGAAGAGATGGGAGTCGCCTGTGCTGGAAGGCGCCAAATTCAAACCACATGCACAACATTTGTCGGTATTTCATTGCAAAGCCTAACAAATTCACAATAATAAAATAGAAAAAATATAAAAAAATGAAATAAAAAAAATAAATACATAGAAAAAGGCTATACATTAAACTATAATATTGCCATGCTAAAAAAAGCGACCAAGCTCAATCACTGACTCTTCCGTGGGTTCGAAGATAAAGTCACTAATATCTACCTGTCCAGGAGGCAGGCCGGGCCAAACACGCTCAAAAAAGCCGTGCAAAGCGGGTCTCCCCCCTGCCAGAGTAGGACACTGATTCAAAAGATGGGAAAGGTCCTTAAACGGGGCACCGCATTCACATTCAGTAGGGAGGTTCCAACTCATCCTCGCAAAGTGTTCCCCCGTGCAGATGTGACCTTTCCTAAGTCTGGTGACCAGATTAATAAATCTTCTAGGTAAATTAAGGCCACAAAACCTGGGCCTCGGCGTCTTAACATTGACTCTAGGCCCTCCGCAGGCCACCAGTTCCCCCGTAAGGCCAACACAGTGCAGCCCAGAAACTGAAGTCGTTCCGGCAAACATCTCGGAGGTCACGCAATGACGAACCCCTTAGCGCAGTGACCGAGAACCCAGATGCCCGTTTCGCCAGTTTATCGGCAATTTCATTCCCCCTTATTGCGCAGTGCGCCGGAATCCAGCAGAAACGTAAAAATGACCCGTCCCTCTCCACCGCTGCAACACTGTTACACACTGTTCGGGCAAGAATGGGGCCCTTAGGGTCCGAAAATCTACGCAAGAAGCACTCCAAGGCGGCCCGAGAATCTGAAGAGAACCACGTCCCTTAAACCCGACTCTATGACAAATTTAACCGCATAAAAAATGGCGTACAGCTCCGCTGACAGGATTGACATGTGATCCCTCAGTCGAACCCCAAATCTACGGTTTCCTGAGGGGATGTTATATCCACATCCAACCACCCCTAGGCCTGGGTCCACCGATCCATCCGTGAAAACCCAGGTAGCCCCTGGAAACCTTCGGTCCGCGACCTCGCAAAAAGTCTACTGCGGAAACTCGCACTCCCTGAAAACCTCGCCGAAGTCCAAATCCACTGAAATCGGCGCCAACAAGTCCCCCCAGGAATCGTCAAAATAACTCGGCCGCTCCGAGCAATCCAACGCCCCGGTAAAAGCTTCCATCGCGTCATAGGCAGTCAGTAGGCCGACCTTTCCCGGATTCACCCTGAAACCCCTAGAGCATGCATCAGTGGCCAAGTCCTCCAATTTCCTTGCCAACGGGCTCGCATTCCAGCAGAAGTTGCGCAGTATAAACCTGTTCGCGAGAAGCGAGCGACGTAACGACAATGGAGTCTCGGCAGCCTCCTACAGAAGTACAGAGATGGGAGTGGAGCTCATACACCCCAAGGCAACCCTCAAAGAGGCATGGTGGATCGTATCCAACATTCTTAGCGCGGTTGCGCTAGCTCTAAAGAAAAGAGGGGCCCCCACTCCAAGCACGCCCTGATCAGTCCCCTATGAGCGGTGAGCAGAAGGGAGGGCGAGGCGCCCCAGGAGATTCTTGCAATCACCCTGAGAATGTTAAGGGCTCGTGATGCCTTGGCGGCGATCGCTCTAATGTGAGCGATCCAATTCATTTTTTGATCTAATATAATACCCAAATAGTTCAGGGTGCATTGACTCCGAACAACTGTTCGATTGATTCTAATCGAAATGCCACGACCCCCTCCTCTGCCCCTCGAAAACACACAGAACTGTGACTTTGGGATCGAAATGGAAAGCCCGAGCCTCTCCAACCAGGGAGTCAGTTGCTCACAAGCCAATTCCAACAGCTCGGAAGCCTCTCGCCCCAGAATCGCGGTGACGTAAAGCAGTAAATCGGCCGCATACATGACCACGCTTACGCCATCTGGCAAATGTTGCCCGAGCCATCTCAGAGCCAGATTGAACAGAAGCGGAGAGGACTCCCCCCTGGGGCACGCCAACCCCACAAGGCCTCGGGTTGGATCTGTTGGAAGAGAAAAAGAGATACCGCTTGCTAACCAGAAAGGAAACCAAATTAAGCAGCCTTGTTGGAACTGCCAGTCCCCTCAGCTCGTCAAGCAGAGGCCCGGGCAGAACCGCGTTAAACGCACCCTTAAGGTCAAGAGCGAGAACCAACGTGCCCATGCCCCTACCAAAACCCTTCGTAATGTCAGAGACTACGGAGGCCACGCAGTCCATAGATGATCTGCCTCTTCTGAAACCATACTGAAAATCTGGGATCCAATCATTCCTCTCCGCCAAGAATTCCAACCGCTTCTGGGCCAACCTCTCGAATAACTTACAGAAAGTTGATGTTAGAGATATTGGCCTGAAGCCCCTACCCCCCGGTTTAGGGATAAAGTGTACTCGGGTGTTCCTCCAGGATTCCGGGAACGAAGAGTCGCGGAACATACTGTTGAACAGGGAGTGTACAAACCTCATCGTCGGGGCCGAAAAGCCCCTTAAGACCTCGTATGAAAGTCCTTCTATGCCGGGAGATGACTTGGCCTTGCACAAAGACAGAGCCACCCGAAACTCCTCCCAGGAAAAAGGCTGGTTCATACAATCCCGCGCATCGGGATTCGTAAAAGGGTCCCTCTCCTGAGGAGGAATGTCCGAGGGCACCAATTCATCCTGCAAGCCTCGAATAGCTGGCGAATCTGGGTCCGTAACTACCCCTGTATCTGGTTCCCCGGCTCGAGAGGCCCAGTCATTAACAGTACGTCATATCCTCGACAGACCCGTTGCCGGATCCAAGGATTCACAGATGGCTCGAAAGGACTGGTGCTTAATGCCTCTAAGCTGAGATTTGACCTCACAGTCGATCCTCCTATATAATTCCATCTCTTCATCTGTCTGATTGGCCAGAAATCTCCTTCTTGCCAACCTCCTTTTATTCTGGATCGCCTCGCATTCGGCATTCCACCAGAGAGGCTGCCTGGACCTATGCCCCCCTGGGGAGTCCGGCCTGAAGGCCCCACATGCCTCCAGGGAGTCGCAGACGGCGCTGACGAACTTATCATATATATTCTCGGGGACAGCCCCCTCCTCTAACTCGGATCTAAGGCCCGGAATAAGGCCCTCCACCCTATCATTAAACATGCCCCAGTCCAGTGACTTAATATTAAATCTGCTTGACGAGGAGCTGCTAAGAGCAGGGGAAGCGTACAACCTACCGATGACCGGAAGATGGTCCGAGTTGTGACTGTTATCTCCAACTCGAACAGCGGAAACCGATGCCAGCGCAGCCGTAGAGAAGACAAGATCCAAATTGTTCGCAAGACGGACAGGACCAGAAATATAAGTGGGGACAGAGTCATTAAGAGGAATCAAGCCTCTATCAAAGACCGCGGAACACAGCTGATTGCCCATATAGTTCGTGTTTGGAGAGCCCCACATGGGGGAGTGGGCATTAAAATCCCCACATATTATCAAGGAGCCCCTATGCGATATATGATCGATTAAGCCCTGCCAGAAGTCCTGTGTGATTCTGGCGTCAGGAGGGACATAAATGCATAGAAAAGCAATCCTCCCTAGTGAAGATTTGATAGTTAGCCCCACTACCTCAATGTCGCTCGCCCACGGACCAGCCAAGTCAATGCAATCCACGCAAAGACTGTCCCGAACCAGTATCAGTGAGCCGCCCCCTCTACCGACAGCTCTATCACACTGATAGGACAAGTATCCCTTGATCTCGAAACCAACACCTCGTCAGCCAAGACTCAGAGATGCAGAGGACATCCAAATCATTGAGAAAGAGCAGTGACTCAATCTCCTCCCTCTTACCCACCACGCTTCGTGCGTTCCAGTTGGCGAATTTTAAAACCTTCCGCTTAGGTTCCATGCCCGAAATCCAAAGAGCCAGAACATGCTTCAGAGGAGAGGCAAATGCCTTAATAGCTAGACAAGGATATATACCTCATAGCCAATCGAACTGATCGAATGCTTTTAAGGGATGGTTGTAACGAGTGCGGGAAACCCAGACCATATGAACACAAACTATATCCCTAAGCACGTAGGGTAATTGCACATGTTCCCAAAAATAATTCAGCTAGAATGATTCTTTGAGGGAAAAATACTAAAGATATTAATGATTTCAAGGTCAAGTTACAGAGATCCAATTATCATGACTACCAAATTGAAGCACCTTGGAAAAAATAATAATTCAATATAAGTATTCTAATTCCAAACTCTAAATCAAATACTTCGACTTAATAAGCGAAATTAAAATATTAGTCTGCCGTTCTTTAATTTAAACAAAATCGATTTAAAGTTCTTTAACTTGAGTATGCTGATTTACAGTCCCTTAATATTTGATATATTTTAGTTCAAACTCCCAAATTGAAGCCTCAAATTATATATTATAAATATAGATATCAAAATTATAAGATTGATCTATTTGCACATTATCATGTTAATGTTTATTTTAACAATTTCAAATTAGATTCTCCAATTTGAACATACCTCCAAGAATTCCTCAAGATAACAAGTCTCAAAATTGGGTTGTCTGCCCATAGACAAGCATACACATATTTCAAGTAAGATAGCATTAACTTAACAATTCCAGTTTATGATCCTTCAATTTAGATACTTCAGTTTTAAACTCTTTATTTAAAAAT
>NC_046659.1:93526071-93527456 GCF_010883055.1 Belonocnema kinseyi | reverse complement strand
CAAGCATACACATATTTCAAGTAAGATAGCATTAACTTAACAATTCCAGTTTATGATCCTTCAATTTAGATACTTCAGTTTTAAACTCTTTATTTAAAAATTCCAACTCAATAAACGAATTTAGAATTTTCAATTTACCGTTCTTTGGTTTATCAAAAATTAATTTAGACCTCACAACTGGAGTATCAACATTTGCCACCCTTTAGTGATTAATCTATTAATATAGGATTTGATTTAATGTGATCAATGCAGATTTCGCCTGCTTCCAAATTAATATTTAGTTCCCATAGTGAAAAATTAAACAAAGGTTCAATAATACTAGACAGAAATTATGGTGAATTAAAGAGATTTCTAACATTTCGAATGGTAAAAAATAAATTAAATATTTCCATTTTAGATGTTTTAATAAAATTTAAATGAGTCAAGACATTTCCAAAGGATTCCAATTCATGAAATATTCATCCATTTAATACGCTTATCTATTAAGAATTCAACCATACTTAAGACACTTAAGTTATTTAAAGATTCCGAGATATTTCTGGAATATCCATTGATTAAAGGGTGGGAGGGGATTTGCCAAAACAAGTAGAGAGGTTTCTAGGGGTTTAATTTCTAAGGATTACCCAGAGTAAATTCGACTTATGTTTATGAAGTTTAAGAGTTTTAATATCTTTACAATGTTTAATATACTTCAAAAATTCGGAAATATTTCCAAGGATTTAGGTTTAATAGATTTTAAGTTATTTGAAACATTTCGAGAAGTCCCTGAAGATTTGGATTTATAAAGTTGAAAGGTTAAAAGTTATTTCCATAACTTTCAGTTTAAAATGGATTTATGGGATTACAGGAATTTAAGCAATTTCAAAAAAATACCTGATCAAAATTAAAGATTTAAACGATATTTATGTTTATAACAAAAATTCCAATAGGTTGAGAGATTTGAAATTATTCCCGCCGATTTAATGTGATTTCAAAAATTAAGTTTAAAGTGCTAAACGGCATTTTAAATGATATAAAATTCATAAGAATAATTTCAATGTCTTTCAGAAAATTAATCAGTTTCCGAATAATTCCAAATATTTAGAGAAATCTCGAGATTTACAGAGTTCGGCGGAATTTAAGGATTTAAGTCGCTTTATGTGGTTACAAACATTTGGAGCGACTACAAGGACATCAGTTTAAATCATTCAATATCCTTCCAAATTTAAGTTTAAAGATCCCTAAATGGTATAGAGGATTAAAATTTCAAATAATTTAATGGCTTTAAAACATCTACCTTTAGTCAAAACTTACAGAAGTTCAGAAAGATTTTCGTAAATTTAGAAGATTTGGTGGATTTTAAGATGGATTCAAGTAAAGATATTTGACGCCTTCCGTATATCCAA
>NC_046659.1:93500704-93525971 GCF_010883055.1 Belonocnema kinseyi | reverse complement strand
AAAACTTACAGAAGTTCAGAAAGATTTTCGTAAATTTAGAAGATTTGGTGGATTTTAAGATGGATTCAAGTAAAGATATTTGACGCCTTCCGTATATCCAAGTATTTTTATGGATTTAGGAGGATTGTCGATAAAATTTTAACTGAAGTTCTTCAAAATTTAGGGAGCCTCAAAAATGGTAATCTGAAAGAATATAAGCTAGTATAAAGAATACTCTCGAAAGGCTCAATGAGGAACCAATCGGATCACCCTGGGAAAGACTCAAGAGCTAACTAGGTGGGTTATCTGGGTTTTGTATGGTATGCTCGGAGGAGCGACTAATGTTCAATAAGGAAGAAACCGCGCCATTAAGCTGGAAGAGGCTTGAATAGTCTGGGGAGCCGAGGAGCCTCGGCCGCCCGGATGGCGTAAACCCATTTCGCTCAGAGCCGCATCCGACTCCTGGAATCCGCAGTCATTCCAAAACCGGAATTTCATTACCTCGAATTCAAAGAAATAGATTCCACAAATCCTAGAAGAGCACATGTGATCTCCCCCACAATTGGCACATCTCACCGGAGAAAGTTTGTTGGGGCATTTCTCGGTGCGGTGGAATTCTGCGCAGAACTCGCACGTCGGCCTGGTAGCCCTGCAGTGGTCCGATCCGTGCCGGAACCTCTGACAGGTGAAGCACTTCTTCGGGGGAGGTATAACGGGAATGACATTATATCCGAAGCTGGAGAGAAAGATGACCTTAGGAACCCTTGAGCTAGCAAAAACAAATTCCACCCGTTCATCCAGGGTGCCATCCTGCTTGGTCCTGCGCCTGATGGAGGTGATGGACGATCTAACCTCCTCAGTGGTCCTGCTCAAGATTTCAGAGGTAGACTACCGCACAGGAACACCGTTGACAAATGCTTTTTTAAGAATTAGAGAGGGGGGATACTAGAATATACCAGGAATATACCAGGGGGTATGGATACCAGGGGGGTACCCAGAATCCCTCAGCTCCTGGGAAAGTACCAGGGTGTTCGCGTCCTCCATGCTATCACAGAAGATCTTTACTCGGTTCTGCCCGTTCCTGTATATCTGTCGGGGACCAGCAATGACACTCCTAATCCTATCCGCCAATGCAAGGGGATCGTATTTCCCAACATTTGTGCCTCTCGTACTGCATTCTAGGAAGACCAGATAGGGGAGGACAGCACCCCCAGAGTACAAGGCCGGTGCAGCACCCGGCCTTGACCACTTGATGTGATCATCTGGGTAGGAGGAGGGGAGTTGTCCATCCATCAAAGGCTCCATATTACTTTGACTGTCATCTCTGATGACAGTGGAGTGAAACAACTGATCCTCCTCCGAAGCTATCTTTTCAAAAGAGTGCCCGTTACGGGTCAGATTGCTGGCAGACTCAACAATTAGATTCCATACTTTACACCGCTCCTGTTGGTTATTTCCAGGCGACTTTCCTTCAAGGAGGCCGCCTGGAGAGGCGAGGTACCGCGTCTCTTGGCTGATCCTGGTCTGGGGGAGGACTCTACCTGGACCCTGGTCGAAAATCCGTTAGGCTGCGGAAACGTCCCATCTCGGGCTGCGTTGTGTGCGCGTCCGGACCCGCCCTTGTTTGTACCTTTGAGAGGCTATGCCGAACCCAAAAAATTTGGCTTGCCACCAGACCTGGACTGATCCATCTTGGAGAATCAAGACCTAAAAAAGAGGCTCAATTAGTTGAAATACCCTGTAAATAAATAAGTTGGAAGTCCGCGAACTTCCCGCCCTCAGCCACAAATTGTAACTACATTAAGTTAAACTAAGAACCTTGCCCACCCATAAAGCAGGACATAAAAAAATTCAATCTATTTAGCGATGCTGGATGAAGCAGCTAAACCCCCTTGGAAGTCTCAACCGATCCGGGGAATCAATAAGCATAATATAATACAGTATAGAAGCAGTCAGAGGTAGTAATGTTAAGACCTTACAAGCACAGGACAAGTAATAAACAGCAATAAGAAGCAAGGTAGGATTGTAAGAGCGGGATGTGAAAGCAGGGAAAACAGTAGGCAGCTGGTTGACGAGGTAAACAAAGCCGGTTAGTTGCTTGTCTTTATCGGTGACCAAGTGGGAACCATAAACACACATGGCCTTCCCTTTGGGTGCTGAGCAGACTGCCTATTTTGTCTAAAATACTCGGCTTACCCCAGGTTCCAAAAGTCCGAAGAAGATAATGCAGCAAAGAGGAAAACCTCACCAAAATTGGTACCACATCTGAGCCGGTTCCAAAGAGAGCATGGAGACTGATTTGCTCCAATATGCGGTTGCCAAGAACAATGCAGATCCTCTGATCAGTAATCAACTAATAGACTTCACAATAGGATATTAGACCTTTAATAAAAAATTCCTCCCTTGTCACACTCACTTGTTGCACGACTTTGACAGAAACATTTAATAATTAAGATTCCACAGAATTATACACAGCGTGGAAAAACCACGCACAGAAAAAACCAACAGATTCACATATGAACCACTAAGCGTCCGTTCAGGTCCAACGCCAGGGACCGAATCCCAGTCCCGTGTTTCCTATGTCCATGAGTGCTACAGACAGCATTGGTACGGTAGAAACCTACATTATCGGAATGACAGAGAGCTTAAAAACGATCCTAACTTCAAAATAGTGCACATGCATAGAATTTTTTATTTAGAACAATAATTTTTTTCTTTCATATCCCTAAAAAAAGAGTGCAGGGACGTCCGTTATAATATTTTTTTATAGCATCTCCGAATTCATTTTAAAAAAATTTTCATTTTTGTGAAAAAAAATCTGAGGGAACCCGATTTAACACACGACGAAGTATCACATGCCCTTACGGCCATGTGATGAGTGGGTCACGTGACTAGATTCCTACCTCACCCACACTTTTTTTTATTTCGTAACTTATTTTGACACGAAACCCCACATCGAGTTGTAAATGTGGGATATCAAATAAAAAGCGCTAAGAAAGGTGTGTCTGGTCCTAAATTTGAATAATTTTGAAAAAAGCAAAACAAAAATTATTTCCAAAAAAACTTTTTTCATAATTATACAAATTTAGGGCCAGACTCATCTTTTTTAGCGCTTCTTATTTGATATCCCAAATTTACAACTCGATGTGGAGTTTCGTGAGAAAATAAGTTAGGAAGTAAAAAAGTGTGTGTACTGTAAGAATCTGGTCACGTGAACCACTCGTCACATGGCCTTAAGTTGAGAAATTTTTATTGTTCTGCGGGGGGGGGGGGGCGTAGAGCAAAGATTACGGTATTTTGCCTAATGGAAACCCTCCCATCGAATTGTAAATTTCAGAAAAACGACTCAAGTAATTTGCGGATAAAACTAAACTTTAATTTATAAAAAAATCCCTGACTTTCCCTGACCAGTTTTAAATTGGCCGACTTTCTGGAGTTCGCTGACCTGTGGCAACCCCGAATCAACAATAAAATTGTTTAAATATTAAGCTAAGGAAACTTTTTAGCGTCTTTTGGAAAGAAACTTTTTGATAAATATCCGGAAAATGTAATTAACCAGATGAATTTTTTGTTATGTACAGAATGATCGTCCAGACTGAGAAGGATTCTCAAAAGTCGCCTACACTGCCAAACTGTCAGTGGCAAACTACCAGTTCACAATGTACTATTTATCCGACAACTCCGGAACGGACAAGCGGAAGATTGAAATTGACTTTGCGTATGAAGCGATCTCCTGTAGTGGAAGATATGGTAGAATCGGGTACGAGTCTCAGCGAGGATAGTTACGAGCCCGAGTACGAAGTCGTCGACCTTGAAGGTGTAAACGACATGAGACGGCGAAAAAAGCATAAAAATCGAGAAAGGCGACACAAAAGGCGCGAGCTTAATTTCAATCCTCCAGCACCCTATCCCATTAAAAGGCTGCGACTGCTTTTGGGAAACGAATCACGTACTATCGATCTCCCTCCTTCTTAACAACTAAGTTTCCAGAACTTGTAGTGACAAGGAATCTTTCTTCTAGATAGGGCGCAGCATGAAGCAGCGAATTTTAAATTTCATCAGCGGAACAGTTTTAACAGATAACAATCTTTCATTTATCTACCTTTAAATTCGATTTACAATTTGAACTCGGTGAAAAACTTGGGGGTCGATAGTGCCAGCTCAGGTTACGATTGGAACTGTTCATACTTTTAGGTTTAGTTACCTAACTTAAAAACTTTTCTGTTTCAATAAATCTTATACGTCATATTCGCGTTTCAAAAGTGTTCAGTAGAGTGACTAGCCTTGCTCATTATTTCGAGAGACTAGTTCCTCTTAAGTACCTAAATGTGTTCGAAGCATTGCTACAGTATCTCTAATCGTCAATCTTTGCTGGCAGTTTGTAAAAAAGTGGATTTGTACATTTTTCTCTTCTGTAGCACGATTCGTAAACGCAATAACGTAGATGTTAGGTCTCCACTTTTTCTCTCTCTCTCTCTCTATCTCTCTCTAATTTGGTTACTGTTTCCGACGTATTTTTAGATTTCATAGTTTTTTCTTATTGTTTAGGGAGAACGAATGATAATTTATAAATCGGTTTGGCATGAATAGCTACTGAATAGTTCATCTACCTGCACATTCTCCGTGTGGGCAAGGTAAACATTAAATGAAGGATTTTTCACGGTTGAAGATAGAACTGGGCATTTGGTTTAAATTAAAATTTTCATTTGGTTTAAACTGAACCTCCAGTTTCTTAGGACGACCCCTGAAATTCCCTCATTCACACATACTTATACTATGTATAAATAATTATCCTGTAATAATTAAGTTAGCTAAATATTAGACTATCAATTACTGGGCGCGAGAACGCAGGTTATATATCATATGGCATTGTAAATAGCGCTTAAGAATAACGAGTTCATGACTGTATTCTGTAATCACCTAATGTTGCAACCTGGGATGAAAGGTTGAAGAGAGTACCGAATACAATATTGAATAAGTGACTAAGTATTATCTGCGAAATTTAAAACCTACGGATGCGCCAGTCCCTTTTTCAAAATTAAAAGCTTTACCCTGTGATTGGGTACAATCGAGTCTTCGTATCGAAATGTACGAAATATTGTGTTATTTTCTACGCTCCTTGTTTTTAAGTTGCTTTATTTAGTTCTTTTACTAATCGGCGCTCCAAACAAACGTTTAAGTTATTCGCGAAACTAACATTTTGATTTATCATGTCCAAAGAGACACATACTTCGTAATAGTTTAAGAAAACGAAATTTGCTTATTTTATTGTATATTCGCTTTTGAAATTATATTTTTGTCGATCGTAAAGGATTATGATAAGATTTCCTTTTTATGCGTGTACAACGTCTTTCTTAAGATTTTCTCTTTCGAAATGAAAGTTTAAGTCGGAAATGGAGTTGAAGATTTTAATTTTACTGATACTTTTTATATTCCCTGAAATCGGTTTTTTTAATATCGACGATTCGTGAGAAGCGCAGGCAAGCTGTATGCGGTTGAATTTTTAAATAAGCAGTTCCACTTCCAGTTTTTTTAAGGGAACAGATTTGATATTCCTGACTATATATTCCTGGCTATGTCGAGGATTGAGTTTGTTAATAATGCACTTTTGTTGTCATAACTTTTGTATTACTTATATAAAACCCCACTTTTTGTTAACAGTTGCAGTACTCTGTGCAATATAACACGATTTGATACGCATAAGTAATTGTCAAATTTACTTACACTGTTTCGTTGTTTCCTGATATGTAAAAAAAAAGTGATTCAGCATTTGAATATTTAGGCGCCTGTAGGAAATCTAAAGGGCGAGTTGTACTGTTTGCACCGAATTTTTAGCAAGTTTTTCAAAATCATTTCCATTTGTTGAAAGAATTTAGTGAAATTTACCAGGTAAATGAAAGAGGCAACAAATATAAGAAGCAATTAGATTCTCTCTAAAGATGAAGAAGCAAAGATAGACTCAAAAGTGAAAAGAAAAAGGTTTAATTTACTCGAACTTAGAAAAAAAACACACACAGAGTTATTACTCAACTTGTTGGCATTGAATAATGATATTATGCATAATGATGCTTGTTATAACATCGCGTTATGCATTTAACTATTACTTGACAAATAAGAATTGTATGTATATTTAGTACCTAATGAACTTCGATTCGTGAAAAATTGTAATTGTTGTATATAATTATCTACTGCGTTAATTGTTATCAATCAATCATTATACCATCTGATATCGACATAAATTCAGAGAGATCCCTTGATGATAATATGATGATATTACAATTCGATAAAATAAATGCTGAATACTTAAAAGAAAAAAAAATATAACGTACTATATTTTCCAAACTCATAATCGAAATTAAAATCAGTTTTGTTAAAGATGCTTAAAAAGGTTTTAAACTGCACTTGTATATTTTCCATTACTTCAAGTCGAGAGTGTAGAAAACTTAAAAATTGTTTTGGTACCTAATGCAGCGTTATGCGACAGCGTAAAGTGTAAACATACATATAAATATAATATTATATGCATCAAACTTAATGTCGAATACCGTTATAATGCGCTAGAATTAACAGCTATCGGAAAATGCAGGTTTTCTTGAGAGCCTGACGTACGTCGCGACGAATTTGTGATATATCATCCCCTCCTTCGTTTTAAATATAGCCGTAATAATCCATTTTGTATAGAAAATACCAGTCTTTTAAGTGAAAAACGTGATTTCGCGTTTCAGCATTGCCAGGGGGATCGAAGACTTTGAAAACAAAATATTTCAGCTGATGTAACAAGAAATAGAACACTTATCCACAATATTGTATTATTTTATTCCTCAATGCGAATGAAACATTGGTGCAATTTCGTATTTAATAAATTTTTTGAAGCGGTAACGCATTTAAAAAGATTAGATTGTATGGTAAGAAAAGTTCATTTATTTTTTTTACAGTGAAAGTTTCAATTAGATAGAATTTCTGATCAATGAGTAAATTTAAACTCGAATTTTTATAGAAAATTGTTTCACATTCAAAATAAATTTTGGTTTAAAAAGTCTTCAGAAGAATGTCAATTTTCTGCTAGACAATTTTGATCCCATTTCAACACCTTTTTTTTAAATGAAAGTTAACTTTTTACAAATAATATCCAGCAGGTTGCAACATTTAGACAAATTGTTTATATAATAAAAAATTAATGAGTAAAAGTGGTACTACTTTAAGGTTAAAAATGCTTCGAAACCTTTTCCAATTTTCTGCCTTCATACCTTAAACAAAATTAATTAACAATAAATAATATGTTCGATTTTTTAATATCTGATGAAATTTTTAAAATAAATTTGATAAACAAATATATATCTTCAACCGGTAGGTATACTATTTTCAACGGAATCAATTTTAAATTACATGAGAACATGCTTCCCTTATGGTAGTTTACTAAACAACAACTTTTTATTCAACTTTACTATTTGTCAACAAATTTATATTGTTTTGTATTACGAAATCGACTGCTAGTGATTCAGAAAGAGCCCTACTTACTAGGAAACTTTGTCTGGTGGCAAAATTTGTTACTTTATTAAATAAATTTTATAATCAATTACAGATTTTCGTAAATTTGCAACCAGAATATTTTGTATTTTTAACGAAATATACTCGAAATAACTGGGCTATTTACCTTTCTTATTTTATTTTATTAATAAGCTGCAATTCTTTTTTTATAAACAATTTTAATAAAATATTCGCGATTTCATCATTATTGCAGGGAGAGCAACCAAAAAACAACATTCAATCATAGATAAGTAGTCAAGTTGTGAATTTTCAATTGAGAATTGACGAAATTCAGTGTTTATTTGTAAAATTGGTTAAAATCCAAGATATTACATATTAATAATATCTCAATTAAAATAAATAACAAATATTGTCGCCTGACAAAGTTTTTCTTGTACATAAAGTCCTTTCTGAGGCATTGGCAGTATATTTCGTGATTTCAGACAAGTTTTTGAGCATGAAACTGCTAAGATATGCGTTTTTTTATGAAATTTGTGTGTAGCATTAACAAGTATACTTTGAATTTAAAAACAAAAATAACTCAGCATTATTTTTACGCATAAGCCGAACAAACAGTTTACAAATTAAAGCAACAAGTATTTTTAATCTTGAAGTAGCACGTTCACTCAATAAATTATTAACATCAAGATTAAATTTGTTTAAATGTTGTAACCTGCTGGATATTTTTGGTAAGGAAGTGTCCTTACAGACTTTATGATTTTTTTTAAAACCCTAAGTTTCAAATTTAGTTACGTTTAATTCTGAAACAATAAGTCTCAGCTCGGATCAAAGTGGTAAAAAAAACTTTTTTATCCCCCTTTTGCGGTGATTTATGATTTTTCCGAATGGAAAAAAGAACTAATTTTTTGGCCAAAAGAGGGAAACAGGAATATTAAAAAAGAAGTACTTATATTACAACCGAATCTGGCTACGAAGTTCTAACTACCACTGTTCCACTGTCAATATAAGTACACAAGATTTATAGGACATTTTGAACCATATTGTACAAATTCAAAAATCTTGAACATACCAATTTGATGACCTCTCTCCTCTCGTCTTGTAGGCAGGGTAAAATTCGCAAAAGCCGATTGTCAATCACGATTCTTGAATAAAGTCATGCTGCAAAAAGTCGATTATCCGAAAGGAAGAAATTTAGCCTCAAAATAGTAATTTTCACTACAGCACTTTCATACTTATTAATTGATAAAACAATACGACACTAAATTTCGCAAAACGCGAAATTGGAGACGTTAAAAACGACGCGACAAAATGCAAAAAGTCAAGAAAAAATGGCCCATCCACGACGTGATTTGCATTCCGACTGAAATTTTGTTCAGCGGTCAAGAAGAATTTTCTAGAAATTCAAAATCTAACCAATCACATATGTCTAGTTCAATTGTTTGTTAGAAGAACAACTTTTTCGCCAATCAGATGCCTGGGATTCGGCGCGCGAAAATGCATTGCCATCAGCAGCTCCGCACATACCACGACCGTTGGACATCGCAAATTTTGGCAGTTTTTAACGACAATTGTTGACAGTTCCACTTGTTTATAATAATTTTATTGAACTATTCTATTATTGCAACTACTTCTGAATGATATTTTTGGCGACATAAAGATAATTAAAACTGAAAATGAAATCTTCATTTTCTTAATTGGTAGATCGATTATAACATAACTGATCATAATATTTACAAAAAGGAACTTCGTCGCGTGCATTCGGCATCTTCGTTACTGCGATTGTTTGTCGTTATAAAATATGAATTCGTGAAATAACATTTGTTTTTTAGTTGCCTGTATGATCTAAGGACTAGAATATTTTCTTTTCGGATTAAACCTCGATAGTGCAATGGTGCGCGAATTGACATTTTTTTTGATAAAAGTTTTTTAAAGGTTATGTGTTTCAAAACGAAATTTTTGAGAATAAGGTCTGAATCGTGTTTTGCGTTTGAAAATCGCATTGTGTTTTTTGAGCAATTTATTTCAAAAGACAAAAATTGAATGTATTCGATGATCGCATGGCCTCTGGAGAAAAAATTTAAAGATCTTCAAATTCGGTAAGCACCAATTGTTTCTGCGACTAATAATGACAAATTCAATTATATTTTTATTGTTCTTTTCTCGTTTTGATACGTCATATTCTATGTTTAATTTCCTACCGGTTCCGGGAATATAATTCCCGTTGGTGATGGCACGCTAAGGTAGAAAATAATTCTTATTTTGCCATTTCCTAATGTTCCTAACATGTTTCATGTATCAACAACACACATCACATAACCTAGAAGTCGCAATAAATTATAAAAAACAACAGGTCGTTGTGAGAAACTATTTACACAACAATTACTGATAATCAGCCTTCATTATTTAAAAATGGTAGACAGCAGTATACATCAAACGATAAAAATGAGTAAAGGAGAGTACCCAAATATGAGATACCAACTCTGTTTGGCGTGATTGTCCGAATTCTATGTACTGAATTTAAAAGTAATATAGGTCATTTCCAAAGAAATTTTCTTTGTCATAAGATGCTAAAATAAAAATTTTTTCTAAAATTTCTTTTTATGCTAAAAATAAAAAAAATGTAAAAAAGTACTTTTTCCAAACTCGTCAAACTATTCTCATAATATGAGGTGCCGCAGGAAATGGCTAATAAAATGCAAAATAAAGTATAATTTTTCATGAAAAACTTCTTTCTATGTTTCCGAAGTATAAATTGACTGCTATTTAGATAAATTTAGTTTTGTGCAGTAGTCACAAACACTTTTTTAACCAATTTCCCCCGCGCAGCCAGTGTTATAAAATTCACAGGTATCTCGTGTTATGAGAACCACACCGTGCAACTATGCACTTACTATGCCTGACCTGTACAATGAAAAACTTCAAGACTATCGATATTTTCCTACTTATTTATTCAATCCCCATCACTGCAGACAAACTTTACTGCTAAATACATATTTAATGAATAATAAATAGGGTTTAAAAAATTCTCTTCCAAGAACTCGGCCACCATCGATTTCACAAAAAGTGCGCCTATAATCTTTAGAAGCCCAATGAAAAATGGACTATACCACAAAATTATTCTTTCTTCAAGGACTACAAGTTAGTGATAGAACCAACAGAGTCGGTCTCTTAGTTTAGCTCATACCCCGCTATCTCATATTACGAGAATATCTCATATTCGAGTACTCTCGTCTATTCGTATTTATAAATCTGACAAGGAGTTCGAGATTTATTCCGTTTCTTGATTCTATAATAGTTGATTGCGTGATTTTTGCCAAAAATAATTAACCCCTTCGTTGGCAGAGAGAATTCGACAAAAAGTGCCCAAAATGGCAAGAAAATTTCTTATCCTGAAAATTTCTATCCTGGGGTTTTTGGGGTCGCTGAATCCGAATATGAAGTCAAAATTCAGTAATCTAAAATGGCGGATCCAATATAACGGACGAAAATACAAAAAACGGCTCGATTTGGATAAATCTTTGTACTTACGGGTTTATGGGGTCGCTGAACCCGAACGTGAAGACAAAATTCAAACATTTTAATTTGCATACGAAAATATCTGCCATTTAACATTTTTTGTATTTTCATCCACCATATTGGATCCGCCATTTTGAATTTTCGAATTTTGACTTCATATTCGGATTCAGCGACCCCAAAAAGCCCTCGAGTAAGACTTGAATGCAAAATGGGATTAAGTTAAATAGGGAAAAAGAAGACTGACGCATTTTGCGTCAATGCCACACAGGGCACCAAAAATTTTGACACATTTTGCGTCAATACCAACGAAGGGGTTAATAATATTTCTATTTCATTATCATTACTACTGACAATATTGAAAGAATATGTAGTTTCATTATCCTTGTTTCGAAATGCGTTAGCAAATTATTTAACTTCAGTTCTAAAAAAACAATTTGTGAAAAGAAGCTGATAAAATTTTCCACAGAGTTGTCAAACTCTGCTATTTTTCGATTTATTATTATTATGTTTTCTTATAAATAAAGAAATATGTCAAAAAATGGCTATTCCTTCTATTTGACATTCCTGGTACTCGTAAATAATAGGAAATATGTTGAAATCGCCATGTTCCATAGAGTAACATTCGTTGAAGATGTTTCATCATGATATAATGAACAAAAATTATGTTCTATTATGTTATATTGCACGAAATTTTGATAGAAACAATATTGTTACGGAAAAAAATTTATTTAAAAATTATGCTTGTTAATATTATAAACAAATTCAATAAACAAATGTATTATTCAGGTATTTGTCGACGAAAAATTCATTTGTTTTTGATTGCCATTCTTTTTAATTAGAAGCTCCATCATATCAATTCATCTACATTGTACTCATGTTAAGTTCATAAACTGTATGATTTCATTAAACAAATCTCATAACCAATTAATTATTCGGCCATTTGCCGAGAAAAAAGTTAGTTTCTTATTGTTTTCATTGTCTTAATAAGCATACAGATTCAATACGAGTATATACTATATAGTTACCTTTTTCTTCCACGTTTGTCTGTCATAGACTATTTTTGGATAAGTGCTAAAATCTACATTTTTCGCCCAATATCCGTATTAGTAGTTTCTCTACTACATTTGCGAGTATTGAATTCGCGGATATGTTTGAAGATATTATTGGTTTCTTTTTGAGCTTCCTCCGTTAATTAGCGAATAGAAGAAAAAAATGATTCGATAATTGTATACACAAAGTAGGGGGTCATATAAAGCTTCGTTGTTTTTCGGCAAAACTTTTAAAATTATAAGTATCAGATTGAAATTTTAAATTAACTGTTTTCTAAGACCACTAATTGAGACCGCCAGATAAATTTTAATCAAATTCCAGGCAGTACTAAAATGAATACAGCAATTTAAGTTTAATTATTATGGTGCAACTAACTAAAAAGACTGACTCTGTAAAAAACGAGTCTTATTGTCGAAAAATACGCAAATAATGCATTTGTCTATTTTTGTTTTAAAGAAATCATACAATTTATAAAATACTTATATGAATGTTGCTGAAATTAGCACGAAGTTCCCAATTAAAATGAATGAAATGGAAAAAACAAACAATTTTTCCGTCCATAAATACCCTAATAACAAATTTTCAAATTAAATTTATTTTAAAAAATTATAGAATTTATCAAATAATTATAAATGTTGTTCAAACGATCATAGAGTTCCCAATCAAAAGGACTGAAATTTAAAAAAAACGTTTTTTTTCTGTCGAAAAACACCAGAATGATGCATTTCTTTATTAAATATGTAAATAAATTTGTTTAAAAAATCATACAATTCATCTGCTCATCATGATTGTTGCTGAAATTATAATAAAGTTCCCAAAATAAAACAGTTGGCAATGTTTTTCATAATAATATTGTTTTCATCCAAATTGCGCAAACAATTAATTTTTTTATTCTCTCGCAGCATGAGAGATTGGTGGAGTATCCCATTTACCTCCCAGGATATTCTGGGCATATCTCAGAAATCCTAGGGATATCGCGAATAATAGCGTGCAGGGCGGAAATCTCGATATCCCTGAAGTGCCCCAAGGACATCTCAGAATATCATGAGGATATCCCATTAATGTCCCAATTTTGTAGGGCAAGGATGTTCCCAAGATATCCCAATTCTATAATTTAACATATTCCTGAAAATTCAGACATACCTACTGCTAATTATATTTATATTCAATCGTTTCAATGAAATAATAAATAATTGAACAATATTAGGTATTTTTCCGGAGATTTTATGCAAAGTAAAACATTATAAAATACAATAAGAGGAATAATAGTAAAGTCCCCTCTAAAGTCACTTTCGGGTAAATTCCATCATGGCGGTCAGTGTGCGAAAACTGTCACAGAGTAACAAGTGACCCTTTAACAAGACAACTATTTCTCGAATATTCGTGCCGGATTATAATCTATTCTCATTTATATTATACAAACCAACGCGTTACATATTATTTTAACTGTTTTTTTTATCATAAAAATTGATTGCCGTTGAAAAGTGCGATCTATAAACTGCGCATCTTAGACGTTACCGCAATTACAGCAAACTTAAAAATTTTTTAGAAAGTGAGTTTTTTATGGTAAGTAAGCTGTTATTGGTTATGAAAATTTTACGTGGTAATCATTCTTTGATAATTATACTGAGATAGGATTTTGAAAGAAACCGAATTTTCGATATTTGTAGAAAGTGGTTTTTTATCAAACGGATTTTTGTAAATCTCTATGTTTTCAGGCATTTTATATATTTGAATAGATATGCATTTCAGAAATATTGGATTAAATTGTCAAAATTGTGTATATCCCGCACAGAACATTGAGTGGATATCGTACAGGGCGGAAATCTGGATATCCTTGGAATATACCGCGGATATCCCGGGAGATTTTTGGGACATTTTTCAGAATATCCTATATCTTGCCGAGATATCCTCGGGATATGCCAAGGATATAATTTTGTTGTTAAGGTTGTATCATGATTGTTACGTCGTAACAATTTCTTATTTGACAATTTATGATATTTTAATGTCACTTTAAAATTCCTCAAAGCTACGAACTTTCCATTTCTTTTAAATCTCTGAAAACTTGTAAATAGACGTAAAACTGCCATCCTTAAGCTAAAATCTCTTTAGTATAGTCGTAGTAGATTTGTACTGTAAACCATCGTAAGCTGGGTGCTTGTCGAAACTCACGTCTCAAACATAAAATTTTATTGTCTTGTTTGCACCAAACCATTTAAAACTTTATAATTCCATGCAGCTTTGCAAATCCATTTGCGCCCTAGACCTTGGGCAAAGGCAATTTACTGTCAAATATTTTCTTTCAAACTTTCATGGTAATAAACTTCTCACCTTCTTGTACCGGGAATCCAAAATGTGACGTCAGGCGACGGAGTGTCCTGCCACCCCCCCCCCCCATTATATCTATAGCCAATCAGCGCATGACAAGGCCCTTTGTATTTTTCCGTTTGGTCAAAACTTGCGGTTCGCCCCGAAGTCCTGCGACTTCGAAGAGACAGAAATCTTGTAACCGTCAAGCAGAGAACACCTGTTCGGGTCGACCTCAGGCTATGTTCAATCATTTTTTTGTAAACTCAACATTCAAACATAAAAGTAATCTTTCACCTGTTAACTCTTAGATAAATTGTATAAATCGTGTGTGTGTGTGTTTAAAATAAACTAATGTTTAAACTTACTCCTCGATTTATTAATCCTCAATTGCAACAATCACATTGACAATACATTTTATGGTCCTTCGAAAACTGGATGTTTTGCCGCGTAACAAACATTTCTCGCGCGTGTAAAACATTGCTTCCGTAAAGCAACTATCATATCAGTGCAAGTGTAACAATCGTGCAGACATTATTTCGTCAAAGAATTAACTACAAGTGTATGCGAGTGTACAGTCGTGTGTGTGGGACTACGGAAAGCAAATCAGCCATTAAGAGAGTCTAGTGAAAAAAGAGAGATTTATATATTCAGCCATATCCAAAGTGTCACTGCACCATTTGTGCGAGTGATTCAATCAATCCAGAGGGTCACTGCAGCATTTACAGCCAGGGATCCAATCATACAAGGAGCTGTCGCAGAATCCAGTGTCGTCAGCTAGCCAACGGTTCTGCATCTCATCTCCTACATCCTACGAGTAAGTAATCCTTGACTCACCATCCGATTTTTATCCATCTTGTTATAACCTATCCATATTCTCTTTGTCTGTTTCAATTTTGATTAAAAGTGCTATCATAATGACGGATCCAGATCCAAAAATCGTGGGTTTAATAAAACAAAGGGGTGCTCTTAAAACTAGATTAACAAAGTTAGAAAAAGTTTTAGATCAATTAGAATCAGGTCCAATTGCCGATTTTGAACTTCTTGATCTTGAAGTTAGATTAGCGAAACACCAATCATTGTTAGAACAATCCGAAAAGATTATTGTAGATATCGAATCGCTAACCACTGATGAAACACTTTTAAAATCATTCGAAGATGAACACAACTCCATTGAGGATCGGTACTTTACAATCAACGGACGAATAAAAAAATTTACCAAGAAATATTCGAATCCACTTATTAATTCGCGTTTAAATCAAACTAATTATGAAAGTATTATAGACGATTCGGAACTTCATGACTCCGCAAAAAATATACAGACTTCAGGAGTGCAAGAGTCTCTCGTGACATTAGATACACTTAATTTACAATCACTCGTGAACTCTTTAGCTCTCACAAATCAAATAGCTCCCGTAAATTCAACATCTTCCGCCAATCAATCGCAGCGTGCAAGTCCAATGATTGCAGGCAGCGTAAATGGTTCAGCAAACTCCGCGAATGTTCAGAATACAAGTCATGTCTTTTTAGATCCAAATCTTCCTAAGCTTTCATTGCCGACATTTTCGGGCAGCTTTGACACATGGCTCGGTTTTAGAGACACATTTGAATCAATGGTACATAAAAATGCACAAGTACCCAACATTTTTAAATTTCATTATTTGAAGTCATGTGTCAAGGACGAAGCAGCAGAAGTAATCGCTTTAATAGAATCATCAAGCGACAATTACAAGGTCACTTGGAAACTGTTGACAGATCGATACGATAATCGAAAATTTATTGTCGAAAATCATGTAAAAGCACTTTTTAATTTGCCAGCAATATCCAGAGAATGGTCGATTCGCTCTTTATTAGATAGCGTTCAAAAACACATTAGAGCTCTACGCGCACTAGAGCAGCCAGTCGATCATTGGGATCTAGTCATAATCCGTCTAATAAAAGAAAAATTAAATAATTATAATCGCGAAAAATGAGAAGAATGCACTGGTAACTTTAAGGTCCCAGAGTTAGTAACAATGATTTCGTTTTTAGAGCGCCATGCTCTGATTGAAGTCACGCGTCCAGCTCCCAATCCAAATTCAAATTCTCACAGTTCGAATAGAAATACATACATGAAAAATAATAATGTGTCAGGTAAAGGTTCGAATCCCTCTCGCACATTCGTTGCTTCACTTTCTAATCCTTTAGCCAATCAATATACAAATGATTCGAACCATGTAAAACCACAGCGTTCATGTCATGTTTGCAAGGGAGATCACGCAATCTTTTCGTGCATCAACTTTTTGAAATTAACCCCGCAAGATCGTCTAGCTGAAGCCAGAAACGCGTCTTTATGCATTAATTATCTTCGTGTGGGTCATCGTGCCAGCGATTGCCGCCTAGGTCCGTGTCGAAAATATAGTAAAAGACACAATACACTGCTTCATTTTGAACAGAAATCGAATGAGGGAAAGTATCCAATCGAATCCCCATCAGATGAAAAGTTATACACAAATAATTACCACATACGTGTTCCATCTCAAGTTTATTTAGCAACTGCTATTGTCGACGTCATTGACAGTCAAGGCAATTATCAGCCTTGTCGACGATCTGTTGACAGGTGCTCAGTCATTTGATGAGGCACTATCACTTCGAAATGACCTCATCGAACTTTTAAATAAAGGGGGATTTAGTAACCGAAAGTGGGGTTCAAATGATCCAAGATTAATGAGCGATTTTCCTGATAATATTACACATAAACACATGTCTCTAGATCCGATGGAAACTATCAAAACACTGAGGCTTCATTGGGACTCACAAACAGATTCAATAGTATACACAGTCATTCTTTCCGATGGAAATAAAAATGTCACACAAAGGTCAGTTTTATCACAAACTGAAAAATTGTTTGATCCACTAGGTTTGCTGGGATCAGTCGTAGTTTCAGCAAAAATAATAATTCAGCTTCTTTGGAAGGAAAAACTCGAATGGGATGATCCCATTCCGTATAAGTTGCAAAAATTATGGCTAGACTTTAAAAATCAATTAAACCTCGTTAACAATTTACGTTTTAATCGATGCATTGTCATTCCAAATACAGTGGAGACACAAATCCATGGATTTTGTGATGCAAGGTCTAAGGCATACGGTGCATGTATCTATCTCCGCTCGACTAACACTCAAGGTGAGCATCATTGCGCTCTCATATGTGCGAAATCACACGTCTCGCCCATAAAAGTTATCTCGTTGCCAAAATTGGAGTTATGCGCGGCACTTTTGTTAACGAAGTTGTATCAATCCACAATCGAATCTTTAGAATTTCCTTCAATAAAACCTTCTTTTGGTCCGATTCAACGATCGCATTAGGTTGGATCGGCTCAGAGTCATATACATTGCCCACCTTTGAGGCTAACAGAGTAGCAGAAATTCAAAAGGTCACTCCCGATCAATGGTTTCACGTTCCAACAGATCACAACCCAGCCGATCTTATATCACGGGGGCAAAATCCAAAGGATTTTATACAAACACTATGTGGAAAACCGGTCCACTTTGGCTCAGTCACGTTCACTTTAATAAATTCTAATAAAGAAAAGAATTGGAAAATCCATTTCAAAAACTTTCTGGAACAATATGAAAACACAAAAAAATTGAAAGCGGTGCTAGCTTATTCACTGAGATTTATCCACAATATGCAAAAAAAGGACTTGTCTCAAAACTTGCAGGGTCCTCTTTCATTCAAAGAACTAGACACCGCAATGTTGGCTGTAATAAAGTTAGTGCACAAAGATACATTCCACAAGGAAATTTATTTATGATCTCGCGGCGAAAATCTGGATAAAAAAAGCAGTTTATTGAGTTTAACTTCCTTTATAGACCAAGGCATTACCCGAGTCGGCGGCAGACTCGAATGCGCTAATATTCCGTACGCGAAAAAACACCCAATTGTTTTACCGTAATGTTACGCGTCAGGTTTTACACAAGTACGTTAGATGTTTTAGAGCGAAGCCTCGCGGCATTAACCACAATATGGGGAATTTGCCTGAAAAAAGACTGTCCTATTCGCGACCCTTTCTCAATGTGGGCGTCGACTATTGCGAACCTTTTTTTGTGAAACAAGGACGTCATAAAAATCGAGGTAAAGACAAAGTTCACATTGAAACTTTTATCTGCTTTGCAACGAAAGCGGTTCATCTAGAAGTGGTTAGTGATGAGACCACTGAAGCTTTTCTCGGGTGCCTTAAGCGATTTTTTTCTCGTCGAGGAAAGGCCGTAACAATTCATTCTGACAATAGTAGGAATTTCGTTGGGGCAAACAATGAGTTGAGAAGACTCTATGAATTTGTTCATTCACAACTTGAAAACGAAACAGTACAATAGACTGATATGAGCAATTAGAAACATGCACAATCGAAATTGAAGCGATCCTAAACTCTCGATCTCTCACTCCCATGTCCTCAGATCCAAATGACCTTCTCCCTTTGACTCCTGGTCACTTCCTTGTCGGTGAGTCATTGACAAGCTTGTCTCAAATGGATTATCGAGATGTAAAGCTCAATCGCTTGTCATGCTGGCAAGAAGTAGAGCAAATGAGGCAGCATTTCTGGTCCAGATGGTACAAGGAGTACCTAAACGAACTGCAATCCCGCAACAAGTGGAAGGGATCAGCACATCAAGAAAAAATCAAAGTAGGGACTTTGGTTATTGTAGCAGAAGACAATGTTCCACCCATGTGCTGGAAAATGGGTCGCATCACAGAAGTCTTCCCTGGAAGGGATGAAATCATTCGGGTGGTATCCGTACGCACCAGAACTGGCGAATACAAGCGCTGCGTTAAAAAGTTGTATCCACTTCCAATTTATGACATGTTGTAAATTAATCCAAATTAGGTTAACTATTATGTGTATTCTGTTTTCTTCTCCATTTATCGATAATTTCTGATATATACGTTACACTTTCATTTTTAAATTTACTGAAAATTAATATTTAGCAATTCAGTACAAGACAACTGAAGAGGTAGACGTTTTAAGTATATAAAACTTTGGTGTGTTCTACGTTCAAATTTAGACAGGATTTACCTCACATTACCTATTCGTAATATCTATACTGATATTAATTACTGAAAAAACTCTGTAATTGTTATTTCCAAATTCAGATGTTCGATCTCTTTCTATTATTCTTAAATCATTGTCTACAAAGCCATACACATTATTCTTCTTACTCTTTAAGTGAGCTCTTCCGTTTCTTTTCGATCAGTTACTTGAACATAATGTTTTAAATAATTTTATTTCAGTTGGTTGAACCTAATCGTTCAAAGCGGGTAAGATGTTACGTCGTTACAATTTCTTATTTGACAATTTAGGATATTTTAATGTCACTTTAAAACTCCTCAAAGCTACGTACTTTCCATTTCTTTTAAATCTCTGAAAACTTGTAAATAGACGTAAAACTGCCATCCTTAAGCTAAAATCTCTTTAGTATAGTCGTAGTAGATTTGTACTGTAAACCATCGTAAGCTGGGTACTTTGTCAAGCTCATTCCATGCAGCTTTGCAAACCCATTTGCGCCCTAGACCTTGGGCAAGGGCAATTTACTGCCAAATATTTTCTTTCAAACTTTTATGGTAATAAACTTCCCACCTTCTTGTACCGGCAATCCAAAATGTGACGTCAGGCGAAGGAGTGTTCTGCCACCTCCAACATTATATTTATAAGCAATCAGCGCATGACAAGGCCTATTGTATTTTTCCGTTTGGTCAAAACTTGGGGTTCGCTCCGAAGTCCTGCGACTTCGAAGAAACAGAAATCTTGTAACCGTCAAGCAAAGAAGACCTGATCGGATCGACCTCAGGCTATGTTCAATCTTTTTTTTGTAAACTCAACATTCAAACATAAAAGTAATCTCTCACCTGTTAACTCTCAGATAAATTGTATAAATCGTGTGTGTGTGTTTAAAATAATCTAATGTTTAAACTTAATCCTCAACTTATTAATCCTCAATTGCAACAATCACATGACAATACAATGCTAAAAAATCTTCAACTAATATTAATCTATGAAATATATGGAAGTGCAACAATTTTCCTATTACTGACGAATACCGGGAACATCAAATAGAAAAAATTGCCAATTTTTCGTCATATTTGTTTTTTACAAAAATTGAAAAACTAAATAAAAAATTGAGTTGGCCGCAGCCAAGTAGTCGAGACGCCTTACGAAATTTGAGGAAATAAATCCTACCTAAAATTTGATTCCGGATTTTTGTAATGCTATAGCATGTAGAATAAAAGCCCATATATTTGCGAACAAGGTTTCGGAGGCACTATGTGTGTAAAAAATTGGCAAAGATAGCAAAAACGGGTTTTTTGTTTGTTGCTATTAACCTATATATCCGTCAGAAAAAAGTTTAGTTGAACAATGTATGTCTTATGTGTTTTTATTAAACTTTTACTCGGGTAAACCCGGTTATACATAATAGCCACGGACTAAGTCAAGTGACTGATGAGATTAGAATGTTATAAGTTAATTCAAATAGTTTAATACGATGGTTGAAACCTCCTGCGTTGAAACCTCCTGTGCTGACAACTTTGTCCTATATCGCAATGACGAAACCTTCCGTCTCTGGGGTGCTCGCCATGGATGGCTTTCTGTTTCCATTGTATTTCTAATTCCTCTATGGTTTCTGTCCTGATATTCAAGGCCTTATCTGAGGACAAATTTAAGGGCGTATATTCAAGATCCGCTTGACAGATGGTACTGTAAAGCGCAACATTTTGTTTGCTGTTAAAATAGTCTCGCAACTGTATAACTTGTGACTCACACAGTTTTTTGACATCTACAACACCTCTACCCCCTAAATGTCGTGGTAGAACTACCCTTTCAATCGCTGAATTTCTGCGGTGCATTCGGTGCTTTGTCATTTCTACGTGAACAATTCTGTTTAACTTTTCAAGGTCGGTGTTAGACCATTTTATGAGCCCGAAGGAGTACGTGACGACAGGGATATCATATGTGTTGATCTCCCTGATTTTGTTTGCCGAGTTGAGGAAACTCTTCATAATTAATCTGAGTCTCGTAGTGAATGCAGTCATTAGGCTTGTCTTAACTATCGTATGTTGAATACCCTTAGATTCAAGAATACTCAGATATTTATATGATTCGCCTGCAACCATTGCCTCGATGTCATTTTCGAACTCGTTCTCTAACTCTGCGGTCCCTAATTACCCTCTGATTAAATGCACTGTTCTACATTTGCCTAGTCCGAACCCAATGTGGATATCATTGGAAAACTGCTTTGTGACATCGATCACTTGCTGCAGTTCCTGGCCTGAACTAGCGTACAGCTTCAGGTCATCCATGTAAAGAAGATGGGTCACTTGATGTTCATCCTCATTATTATGAATTCTGAACCCATGATATATGCTATTTAGTGTTTTGCTCAATGGATTCAACGCTAAACAGCACCATAGTGAATAGATAGGTAGGGAGACTTCTGCATACAGATTTTCCGTACGAATAGCAAGCTTTCGGCTAGAGTAAAGAAGGATGTAAGATTTGTTTCGCTCCTTGTGCTGACTAACGAATCACAGTTTTTAAGTATCTGATCGATACTATCGATATTGGAAGTCAATACTTAAAAACCATGGAAATGGATCTTTTCAGCCCCAAAAATGTGGAATAGGAGATTATATGATATACAATATAGCAATATTAGACTATTTAGTACCTGCTTTTCCCGGAATTGAAGTTTTTCACCCCAAAATAATATAATTTTGAAGCTATGTAAACCTGACAGAAACAAGTCATCAAATCGTAATATCTCCTATTTCATAATTAAGGGCTCATTTAGGGCTCATTTAATGCCCCATTGCCGAATTTTCGGCTCTTCATATTTTTTTTAATATGCATGGTTCTGCCAGCTTTACTTCAAGCCAGCAACACCACTCAAGGAATCGGTCAAAAATGATTATATCAAATTGTCCTTTTTACAGGAATTTCCGGCTCGAGATATCTCTTTAAACCACTGTCCTACCTTCAAAATTAAAAAAGGGTCGCGAAGAGCAAAGGGCCAAAAACTTAATATTCGATTTTTTTCCTTACATTAATAAGGGCCTATTTAGCGCTCACTTTCTATCCTACTATGGATTTTACTTTTTAGCCCTTTGTATAAAATATGCAACGGTGCTGCCAACTTTACTTCAAGCCAGCAGCACCATTCGAAGAATCGGTAAAAAAATGGTTATATCAAATTCCACTTTTCACAGGAATTTCCGGCTCATTTCCGGCTCGAGATACTTCTTCGAACCTCCGCCCTACCTTTAAAATTAAAAAAGGGCCATGAAGGGCAAAGTTACAAAATATAAATTTTTTAATTCTCTTCCCAGCATTAATAAGGGACTATTTAGGGCTCACTTTCTATCGAACTATGGAGTTTACTACTGAGCCCTTTTTATAAAATATTTCACAGTGTTTTCAGCTTTTCAGTTTTTTTTATTGAAAATAAAAAATAATTTTAAATGAAAAAGAAAAATTATGTTATTTTTTCAGAGTTCCTTCTCCCAATAATAATATTTAGTGCGCATAGTAGATAAGCGAATGATTGGTTGGTGAACATCCTTGACATTGGTATATTCGATCTGCTGGATCAGGTTGCATCCAATAGCTACATCAATGTAGGAAAATGATTAGCATCTAATTTTTCAATTAGAAGTATATTTGCTTGAAAAAAAAGTTATTTTCAGGTTGCATTAAATAAAAAAGAACAATTTAGATTCAATTGATTTTCTTTTATTCACAATAACTTGTATTTTACGAACAATTTTACAGTTTTTCGATTTCTTGTTCTTCCAATTTACATATACTTCTCTTGTTGCTATTTCCAATCATATATATATATATTTTATTTACAGCAATATGTAGATTATAGACTATATCTTCCACATCAAAGGTTATACACTAGTGCTAGGTCTCTATCTCTTTCACTCAGCAACTCATATATCCACATCATTCGTCACATTAATCACCTCGCTTGTTTCTACACATACATACAAGTTTTTGTTTAGAATCACTTTACATAATCTTAACTCTCCTTTGAGAATTGAATTTTTTTTTTTTTGGAAAATGAATATTAATTTTTATCAACATCCATTGCCTCCTGTGATTGGAATTTGTAGCCCCATGGAAGTGTGTCGATTGTATGAGGAAGCAGCATCTTCTTATCATCTCGCCAGCTGAGGGCGATCTTGTTTTGCTCAATCGAGTAAACTTCATGTTTTCGGCTTCGAATTAACCGTTGAGGTCGAGTAGAGTTTGATAATGTAGCAAAGTTTGCCTATAGTCCTCAAACATCATTGTCCTCAAAGTGGACCATTTAATCCCTTTGGCTTTCTTTTTCTCCCCGTCTTCACCCAAAACTTTATAGGAATACAATTTGGACCTTAGCCCTACAAATTCAGTTACAATTTTCCCGTTGCATTCCTCCTTCATGAGTCTCAAGACTTTTTTGTTTAGTAATTCAATTTCGTATACATTATTTGGTGCATAGTCTAAGGTGTCAAATTTATCGGAATCTTTTTTAATGTACTCATAAATGTTTGGTTCTGTAGTGTGATAAATTAAGCTGACTGTGTCGGTGTAAGGTAATTTTGTCTTGTCACCGAATGTGTACTTCATGTAATTATAATGAAAGTTGTAAATCATTATCTTTCATATGTATAGAACTGTGAAGCCTATATATATATATATATATGGGCTTTTTGAATTTAATTTTGATTTTACTCATTTCATTGATCACCATGTCCTCACCAAATATAGTGCAGCCATGAAAATTTGGTTTGGCAACCAGAGCTTTTGCACCCCATCATCCCTCTTACTTAGTCACTGACCTAACATCTTTGTGCTTCCTTACGTTCTCCATCGTCTTTCCGAAGACAGAGTTGTTCATAAGTTTGAAGAAATTTTTTTCAAATTCATTTTTTGCCTTCTTTCGCAAATCAGTATTCAAATCAATATAAGCTTTTAGCCATGGCTTTTGTTTGAATTCTAAAACTCGATGAATTTTAACAAGCTTCATTCCCATTTTAAATACTGTTTTAAGTTTTGATAATAGAAAACGTAATTCGTCTTTGATTTCAAATTGGTAATTAGTTTCGGGATTTTAGATGTTGGAAGAGGAGGTACAAAATTCTCTGGACATAATGGTAGATCTTTATGCAAATCATGGAGTTCTTCAGGATATTCCAAATCTACTTCAAGAATATAACCTATTTCTGAATCATCGGGAATGTTGAAAAAATGTGGTTCGTTTTAAAAATCAGTGAACCATTTAAAATTGCTATAGGGTTAATATTGGCTCATAGCTTTACCGTATTAATTGTTTATATCGAAATAATTGATATAGGACTCGTGTACATTTTCATCAAAATTCGATCCCATGAATCTATTATTTGCTTTCGCATACCTATTGGAGCACTGAGACACACCACCCCTTCTTGCTCCTTCAACAAGTAATACCATTTCTGCATCTGTTAATAGATAAACTTCAATTCTAGTATACTTTAACATAGCATCGAAAGAAAGCCTTGGTGCTGTATAGTAGTGTAATGGATCCAAACTATAAGTTTCAATGCAACGACATCTAAAACTTTCAAAAATGTTCGCCAAGGGAAAAACATCATTTTTCAAGTATAAATCCGAATATTCACCTAACGTTTTTAAGTTAAATTTTTCCCACACCTTGCACGCATGATTATAATCTTCATCTGAAATACCCTCATCATTTTATTTAGAATAAAATTCCTCTTTTGCTGGCAGACAATCTTCATCTAATTTCTGCCAATTATCAACATAATCATATTTATTTCAAGAGAATGATAACAAATATTTTATTCAAAGTATGCGCCCTCGCTGGCTACACATTTTGTCCACCTCTCAGGCAATTTATGGATACCTTT
>NC_046659.1:93487271-93500604 GCF_010883055.1 Belonocnema kinseyi | reverse complement strand
CAATACGCCAATTAGCACAAATGGTAAGTTCCGACAGTGCCTACAAGTGTGCCTACTGGCCGCTAAGTGGCAATACCGGTTTCATATGTATACACCTGGTACACCTTTTCTTGTTAATAATTCAAATACATCATCATTTTTTGAATATTTTCTTGTAATCAATTTTTCACCATTGCTAAGATTTGAAGCTAATTTGGAGAGGCTACTTGGCATAAATCGAAAAGAGTCTATGAATCTGAGTTTAACTTTTGTATTTCGCACCCTTTTTGTAAAGGATATATATTTTTCCTTGTTGATTGGTAATAATGAGATATCACCCTCAAAGCTTGTAACCAATTCTTTGATGAAAAAGTGAGAGTCGTAGCCAGGTAAATTATGAAATACTATAGGAATTACATTATTACATTACGTTACACCTGTCATGAGAAGGGCCACGGTATTTACCTGTAAAATGGTCATGATCCCGATGTTTAACATCATCTTTGTTACAATCTTGTTCGCAAATATGACAAACTTTTGCGTTTTGAAAATCATACTCTTGCTTTAATGTTAAGAGTTCCATTGGAACTGGATTTTAAAAATAAGAATCTACTTTGTCAGCTAACTTTTTCAACTCAAGCAACATTTGTAGGTATATGTTTCTGATAAGCATTTCCATGCATATTGACAACTGGCTCTAAAAAACACTCTATGTCAGCATATACTGCAAATTGAACCCTCTCTTTGTATTTATAATTTTTAAATTTCAAAATGTTATCCTCTTTTGTGGGGAGTATTAGTGTGCAATTATTATTCAGATTATCACAATCAATTCTATGTTTTTAAAGAGATTTTTCAAATTTAAAGTGACACAAACACCTGTCACAAAAATAAGTGGGGTAACGATCTTTTGTTATTTGTGATTTCTCTAGTCTAGATAGATTTTTGATTAAAGCGAAATGATACACTTCTACATCTTAATCAAAGTTAGTATTTTCAATCATAAGAAGGTGAATAGTAGGTTTTTTAGATTTTCCCAGGCTTATAAAAACTGGAACAATTTCCTCTTTCTTACTGTATTTATCAGACTCTAATCTGTATACATTTATACTTAAACCGTTCCTTTTCTTAAATTTTGGAATATCCTCAAGAGTAATTGGAAACTTGATGTCATTATATTTGATTTCTGAACCATCAAGCTTAGGATAAGAACTCGTTAGACTGGAATTAGCTTTAGCAGGGTGAAGAGCTGCCATTACTGACCAAAGAAAACAATACGAGTCTTTATTTTTAATATTAACCACAGCTTTTTTTCTCTATATAAAATCAGGTAATTCAATGAAAGTTGAAGCTCTAACTTGAAAAGCGGCGTATCTATTTATGTTAACCGTTAAGCTGATAATTTCTATTAATCTCCACCCTGAATCTGATGTTTTTAAATCTTCACTTTTAACTTCAACTTGTTGACGAATTTTATTCTCAAACCATCCACCAATATTCGTAGACGTTAGAATAGGATTATTTTCAGTGCAAACACATTTTGCCTCGATATTTTCCTCCCCTCCCTCTAATGCCTTGAAAATACCTGTGAATTCAACGCAAGCTTTAATATTACCGATACTATTAATTGCATTCTTAATTCGCGGAATACACGTGCGTTTACAATCATCCATAAATGTATTTAAATCTTTATGTATTAAATTTGATATAAGTCCCGTCCTTATCCGTGTTCGAACGCACTTGCTACATCATCGCAACTCACTCTCTCACTCAGATTCTTCAAAGCTTCATTCATACCAGTTCCTGTCTTGAGCAACTTCTTGAATTTTCTGCTTGCAGTCTTCAGATCACCAATTAACGTCATAATCGCATGTTTTTGGCCCACGGATAGCAGAATGTTCTTCCTTAATATTTTGTTTAATTTTCGGATGTTTTTAGTTCCTGCCCTCGTTCACAATCTAATTTCATCAGCTGCTGGGGGTTGCTTTTCGAGTATAAGTTGATATCCCATCTTCAAAATTTGTAGAACTTTTTTACATTTCTCGAAATCTATTTTTAACTTTAAATGGAACCAGCGAAAACTTATAGAAGCACTGTGTAGATTTCCAGTTATTTGAGGTTATGTGAGTCTTGTTATCAACTGATTACAATTGTAGAAACACTGCGTAGATTTCAAGTTATTTGAGGTTATGTAAGTCTTGTTATTAACTGATGACACTTACAGAAACACTGCACAGATTTAAAGTTATTTGAGTATATCTGAGTCTGGTTATTAACTGATGGAATCACCAAAAATATTATACTTTGATATAGATCTTGGAGCGTTTTATACTTCAAACCTACTCGGAGGTTGTCGACCAGCACAATGATAAAAAATAGGGGGTGTACCGCTTATATGGTGCCAATATTGTTGAAATACGGCAACACTGTCGATAAGGATTCCAGGAATCATGATGACGTTATCAGAATGGAATTTTGTTTATCGAGAATTGTTTAGCATTATATGAAATATGACGCCCCTGTCGGCAAATATCAGAGGAGAACGTTTAATTAATTTAGATCACATAGATCAGGATTCCAGGAATCGACGATGACGGCATCAGAATGGAATTTTGTTTACCCCAGAAATTGTTTAACATTATATGAAATATGACGTTCTGTCGGCAAATATCAAAGCAGAACGTTTATTTAATTTAGTTCACATAGATAGGGATTCCAGGAATCGATGATGACGTGATCAGAATGGAATTTTGTTTACCGAGAATTGTTATAATAGAACGAGGGTGGTTGCAGATCTTGGAAATTTTCAATGACGCACCATTGCGATAAACATTTATTACATCAAAATTATATTATTTTGGGGTGAAAAACTTTAATTCCGGGAATAGCAGGTATTAAATAGTCTGATATTGATATATTGTATATCATATAATCTCCTATTCCACATTTCTGGTGCTGAAAAGATCCATTTCCATGATTTTTAAGTATTGATTTCCAATATTGATAGTATCGATCGGATACTTAAAAACTGTGATTCGTTAGTCAGCACAAGGAGCGAAACCAATGTTACATCCTTCTGCGCTTTAGCCGCAAGCTTGCTACTCGTACGGAAAATCTGTATCCAGAAGCCTCCCTACCTATCTACTATGGCGCGCTAAAGGAGTCTACTTGAAATATACCCGTCGTAAAGCGTATTGATCTAGTTATCCTTGGTTTTCCATGATCAAAATACTTGATTCTTGTACCGCAGAGCCTCATCGCATAGCTTAGAAAGTCAATAATGCGTGGACAGATTTTGTAAAGTTTTAAGACTTCAAGCAAAGAGTAATGCGGCACGGAAGGAAACGCTTGCTTGTAGTCAATGTATGCCATGTGTAAGTTCCTTTGATGCTTACGAGCTTGAGTCATGGCAACAGCGTCTATAGTGACTAGATCTTTACAGCCTCGTGAGTTTTTACAACATCCTTTCTGTTCTTCTGTAAGAATGTCATTCTCGTCGCAATAAGAATATACCTTATCTGCAATGATAGCTGTAAGACATTTATAAATTGTTGGAAGACAGGCTATCGATCGAAAGCCAGATGGATTTTGAGCGTCTGGTTTTTTTGTATCATATACGTAGTACCTTGGAGCATAAAACCTGGCATCAAATCTGATTGTTCAATGATCGTCTGAAAACACCTTGCCAACGCAAGATGCACACTCGTCAGATACTTGTACCAGAAGTTGTGCACCATATCCGGACCTGGAGCTTTCCAATTACTTGCCCTTTTCAAGACCACTGAAACATCCAAAGCTGTGATGTTTGTTAGATGCATTTCTGGGCTATTGCTTGCCCTTGCTTCCTCAAGTTTGTAACACGCAGTGTCCAAATTGCATCTGTTTATGTTTCCCCAAACACCCGATCAGTAGTTAGTCATATCTTCCAACTGTCTCTGTCGTTGAGAGTCTAAACTTTCATCCAATATTGCTGGTGTTAATGTCTCGATGTGCTGAGGGTGAATGATTTTAGTAACATGGTTCATAAGATTTCTGGTTCTATTTCCTTTTTTATATTGAGTTAATCGGCCCAATTTGCACCTTACTTTGTTGACATCCATATCCAACCTGATCTTCCATGGTGGATCTCGATCCCTTGCTGGGACAAAAACTGCATTTGCAGGCCTAGTTTTTCGGCCCAAGGTTCTAACGGTTGCCACAGCTACACAGTATACAAGAGTTTGCACCTCTAACGCACTTTGTGCCACGTTCAAATACGTAGGTAGAACCTTGCTGTCGAGATGTGTTATTAGTGCACGCAGATCATTTGTGATGTTCATTTTGGGCAGAGAATGCCTTAGTGTTAGTTCTACATATCTGAACTCTAGTAAAGCATGACCAAAATTCCTTTCCAGGTGCTGTAGTTCTCCTGACATTTCCCTATTCACCTCATCGTTATTAATATCCGGATGTGGTTCTAATGGATCCGGTGCATGATGTTCATTATACCCAGCAGCTATGCCTTCAGCATCAATCAAGTCTTCGTTATCTACATATTTCAAGGCGAGCTCATCAGAAGGAAGTTGCCGTTCCACTTCCATTTTGATAGCAGCTATTTCAACAGCCGAAAGCAGTCTGTTTACAGATATTGAGCGTTTTTGATCTTTTAGATTCTGCTCATTAATTTTTGTGGCTAGCTCTGGGTGTTTAAGTAAGAAGAGTCTATGATGTTCTCTCCTCACACTTTGTCCACATTTCTCTGCCAAAAAATGAAGGCGCATAACATCTCTGTTCATATGGTATGTCCATTTTCGTCGCTTTTTTGGTTGCTGAACCTCTGCTTCTACCTCTGGTTGCAGAAGGTCATCTACCTCTGGAGGATGTGGTGGTGTTGGATCATCAATATGTTGAGGACGAACATCAATTGCTCCTGCTTGACCGTTCGACGCGGCTTTCTCTAACTGATGTTCATTGCCGTCATTTTTCCACGCCAAATCAACCTGTTGTTTAATCTCCATTGCTCGGTCTTCTGTAACATATAGATTAGTCCTGATGCGTTTCACCTTATTATTATTATTATAAAAAAACATTTCTGTGTTGAAATGTTGTCCCAGGCTTATACTGCCCAATATGTTGAAGGAATTCTTGGTTAGTGTTGGATTTTTATTTGATCATTTTGCACGGGGCTGTCATGGTATATATCATCAGTCACGGACGAATTCTTGTAATGCAATCAAGTGATCTGATGAGAGTAGTCCGCCCAGACATATTGGACAAAGCCTGGTTTTTACCCCAGCATTGATGAACTGGGTTGCAGTCAAGTACACGATGGAGGGACCTACAGCTTAAGGTGGGTTCCGAACCACTAGAACCTCAGTAAAGGTACATTGAAAAATTTCTAGAGGTACCGGCTCAGGGATTGAACGCCGGACCTCTCAGGTGAAGTCCGAGTGTCTAACCAACTGAGACACCGAGGCTCGAAGTCTGCCCAGACATATTGGACAAAGCCTGGTTTTTACCCCATCATTGACGGACTGGGTTGCAGTCAAGTACACGATGGGGGGACCTACAGCTTAAGGTGGTTTCCGAACCACCAGAACCTCGATAAAAGGTACATTGAAAAATTTCCAGAGGTACCGGCTCAGGGATCGAACCCCGGACCTCTGAGGTGAAGTCCGAGTGTCTAACCATCTGAGCCACCGATTATTATTATTATTATCATCATTATTATTATTATATATTATGGGTTGAGACCGTCACAGCCCCTGACGCTTGGGTGACCCCGTTGCGTCCCCTTATAAGCCTTAAGCGTGGCCCTAAAGTCCTCTCCATAGTGAGAGGACTGCAGCCACACTGTTGCCCGATATTTTAGACTCACTGATGCAGAAACTGCGTGTGAGTGTTACACGTTTCCTCGCAATCGCGGGGCAGTGACCTTTCCGGATAGACGACAGAGGGGACTTTCCTCAAGCCCTATTTTATGTCTGTGGTATAGGAGGTTTCCATCCCCTATAAATATTTCTGTTAGGTTTTTGACTTCCTTCTTCCCGAGCTCAAGAATTTCTTTCGCTCGATGAGGGTTTAGCTTTGAGCCCAAGAGTGTTTTAACGTGTCTGCAGCCAAAAACCGCATCCCATTCATTCTGATGTTCCTCGGTCAACCAACTGTTAATATCTTCAGTGACCGACCTACTGGAAATGCCTAAAACTGGCTCGGGCCCAGTAAAATTTTCCTTTGTTGCTAGCCTTGCTCACCTGTCCGATATTTCATTGCCCCTGATGCCACTGTGTCCAGAGATCCAGAGCAGAGCGACTCGGTTTTCAATCGCTAGCTTATTCAGTGCCTGAAAGCACTCGAATATTAGCAGCGACGTAGTTGTTGTTCCGTTCAGAGCCATGATAGCAGCCCTGCTATCTGAGCAGATGCGAATGTTTCTTTTCCCGCCATACTCCATTGCCTTATAGCGCACGGGAGTAAGGCCATAATCTCAGATTACAGAACTGTTGCGTAGGACCCTATCGCTATTGTGAAGCTCATTCCGTTCCCTCTACGGTACACACCTGCTCCAGCGTTCTCTTTGTTCCTGGAGCCATCTGTAAACCAGATATCTCCATCACTTGACAGGTGTACCTCACAGTTAGCCCATTCCTCTTTTGTGGATAGAATAACCCGGTATTTCTTGTCGAAGAAGTAGTGGCAAGTGGAGATCTTGTCCCTGAGCATGCTCAGTGTCGGCCTCTTCGTGTGGTCGATTGGTATCCGCATAACTGTCGAGATACTGCTATCGTTTACCATATTTAGTCTCCAGGCCGTCTTCGCAGCCGCGGCTTTCATGGTGAGATGGAGGGGCTCCAAACCTATTAGTGCCCAAAGGGCAATCGTGGATGTCGACACCGAGGAACCTCGGATACCTCTCAGAATCAGTCCCCTGATTCTTTCCAGTCGGGACTTCACAGTAGAAAGTTCGACCCTGGACACCAGACGACTGCCGCATAGGTTAGTCCGGGTCACAGGATCGCTGTGTAGATCCACATAAGTGTCTCCGGTTTCAAGCCCCAGCTTTTCCCTATGGTTCTACTATAGAGCCAAAAAGTCGCTACTAGCTTCTTACACTTGTTTTCGACGTGCTCGTTTCATGAAAGCTTCTTATCCAGGATGACTCCTAGATATTTGGCTTGCCCTTTGATTTCGAGTTTTTGTCCCCCCAATTTCAATTTACCCGTGGTTCCCCACTTGAACCTTCTGGTGAACACAACTACATCCGTCTTACTCGGATTGACTGATAGTCCAGTCCCCTTACACCATGAATCAACCATTATTAGTGCTTGCTGCGTTATTCCAAAGAGCGCATCCAGTGCTGACCGCGCACAATAACCAGTATATCGTCCGCTTAGCCTATGACGTGGAAGCCCTGACTCGTGAGTAGATGAAGCAATTCATCCACTACCAGGCTCCACAGCAAGGGTGATAAAACACCCCCCTGCGGACATCCCGATTCAACGGTTCCACATAAAGTGGTGTCACCCTTGGTCGTGGTTAGATTCCTATTGGCTAACATGTGGCAGGTCCATTCCACGACTGAAATAGGCACCCCGTGTGCGATCATGGCCGCCCTGATTACCTCTCCAGACGTGTAGTTAAAGGCTCCTTCGATGTCCATGAAGGTTCCAAATGCTAGACCTTTCTGCTTCAGTTGTCCTTCAAGTAGGTCAACTGCAGTGCTCAGGATTGTCTCAGTCGAATGACCAGCCCTATAGGCGTGTTGTTGCTTGTGAAGAAGACTACTTGACAAGACCTTATCGCGGATATATCTGTCCACGAGTGTTTCCACTGTTTTTAGTATGAAAGATGTGAGGCTAATGGGTCGGAAATCCTTGGGTGAAGTATAACCGACAGTGTCTCCAGAACGTGGGATTTTTCGGCCCCCACTACTCTCCCATCTGCGAGCGACACATTCAAACGTAGCGTGTCGGTGAGTCGGCTCTGCTACATGTTGCGTAGGCCAGCCTTCTGTAGAGCCGAAGACGCACAAGCTGGTTCAAAAAATGACTATTTTTCTTAAAATTCCTGGAAAAAATTTAGAAGGTTATGAGTCAATTATTTGACATTTTGAATTAAGGAACATAATTCTTATTAGGCCTTTTCGTGAAATTTTGTTATACAATATTTTTAATTATACGTTGCTTTAAAAATCTACTTTCAAATTTGAGTAAGTTTAAGAGATATTCAGAAATTTCGAAAGGATATAAAAATAATTAAAACTTGTAAAGATTTTTCAAGAATTTAGTAATTTTTCACGAATATGCGAAAAAATATTTTAGGTTCCTAGAAATAATTTAAATAATTTTTTATTTCGAAAAATTAATTTTAGGAGATTATTTTAAAGCATTTCAAAACATTCAAAAAGACATCAAAAATTGTCAAAGTATCTGAAAAAGTTTAAAGGCCATTTTTTTTAATTTTGCAAAATAAAAAAAAATCAGGAAAAATTTGAATAGTTTTTAAAAATTATAAAACCTCACAAGATTAGAAAAAAGAATTATTTTCCTAATTATCGTGTGAAAATTTTTAATGGTTTTTTATTTTGAAAAATGTGATTTAAAAGAAAATTAAAGAATATTTTTAAACACATCAAACAATTTCCTAAAATTTCGAAAAAGAGTGTAGAAGGTTTTAAAATCAACATTTTTTAATTCGATAACATTATAAATTAAAAAAATTGTAAATAATCGAATAAATTCTTTAAATATTGAGTAGAATTGATGAGATTAAAAAATAATTTAAGCTTCGGACGAGTTTGAGAAACGTAGGATAAACTGATTTAAAAAACTTAAAAATCCTTGTAGAAGAATAAGAAAGATGCACCTGGAAATTGTGTACAATTATCAGTCTTTAAAATTAAAAATCAAATGACTTTTTTTAATTACTTTCAGCACATTTCTTCTTAAGCAGAATCCCCGCTTCTAATCGCAAGAGGTTCAATTATTTCCAATCAGATTAAGTAATTACATAAATTTTGAAAATTAAAATAGATAACTTGGAATAAGTTGAATGAGATTTAAAAAAAGTTTATTTTAATTACACGTAAAATTTGTTAAATTATTTCTAAAAGTTCGGGAACTTTAAAAACTGTAGTATTTAATTACACTTAACATTTAAGATTTTTATATTAAATTTTGATAAGATATAATAGATATGTATGTAAAATGAAAAAATAATAATAAAAAGTCGGTAAACGAAGGACTTTCAGATAATAAAAGGTAATGAAAGAAACTCCTTGGCACAAAATGTAAATAATTGTTTTGGAATGAACTCTAACAGAAAATTGAAAAAAGATTACAAAACATTTTTTATTATTTCCTAAATTGTTTGAAAAGTACGTAAAATATTTTGAAACAAAATGTTGTAATTTTTCCATATTACTTAACTTTAGAAAAATTAAGGAACATAATTTTTTCAAATTTGAGTAAGTTTAAGAGGTATTCAAAAAGTTTGAAACGATTCGAAAATAATTAAAACTTGTAAAGATTTTTAAAGGAATAATTAACATAATTTTTTATTTCAAACAATTAATTTAAAAAAATTATTTTTAAACATTTAAAAACATTGCAAAAGATTTCAAATATTCTTAAAGCATCTGAAAAACTTTAAAGGCATTTTTTTAATTTTACAGAATTAAAAAAAAACAGGAAAAATTTAAATAATTTTGAAAAGATTAGAGATCTAACTGGCTATTTGGAGGAGTTTTTAAGTAAACTGAATTTCGCAGGGTGTCAAGAGAATGAAAGTTCAGGCAATTCATTGCGCACTTTTGTTGCACATTTTTTAAAAATTTATGTTAGTTAAAAAAATGACTACGAGTATGTTTAAAATTCTCGATAAAGAATCTGAAGATTTTAAGAAAATCTTTTTCATTTTGAAGAATTTCAAAGAAAATCAAGACAAATTTTAATAGTTTTTAATGATTAGAAGGCTTAGATGGTCCGAAAAGATTAGAAACAGAACTTTTTCACGATTGGTAGAAAAATTTGTGATGAATTTTTATTTTAAAAAACGTTCTTTAATTTTGCAGAATTAAAAAAAAACCAGGAAAAATTTGAATAATTTTGAAAAGATTAGAGATTGAAAGGTCTGACAAGATTAGAAAAACAGAATTATTTTTCTATTAATCGTGTGAAAGTTTTTAATAATTGTTTATTTTAAAAAATGTACTTTAAAAAACATTCAAGCAGATTTTTAAACACATCAAACGATTTGCTAAAATTTAAAAAAAGAGTGTAGAAGATTTTAAAACAAAATGCTTCAATTTGATAAGATTAAAAAGTTTAAAAAAAAGTAAATAATCAAGTGAATTCAGGAAGTATTTAGTAGACTTGATGAGATTAAAGAAATGCAAACTTTAGAAGTGCTTCAGAAACGCAAGATAATCTTTAGGAACTTTAAAAGAATCTCGAAAGGTTTCAGGAGAATAAACATAGTTTATTAAAATTGGGAAAATTTAGAAGATTATAAGGAAATTTTTTTCTACATTTTGAATGACTTTTTTAATTTTTGATAAAAATTCGAGAGAGTTACCAATATCTTGGAGAATTCAAAACGTTATAAATTTATAAGAAATTTTCATAATATTTTTTAAAATCCTATAAAATAAAAATAAAATGTCTTTAAAGTCTCCTAGGATCTTTTCTGAAACATCTGAGATATTCGAAAATCTTTTTTCTAATTTTCTTAAGAGTCTTATAATAATCATTTACATATAAATTTATAAACAAACTGATAATACTTATTTTATTGTATATGAAATCTTTACAAAATCTTCAATGCCTTAAAATACTTATCTCACAATTACAAAATTTAGCTTTTACAATTTTATTTTAATTGTAAAATAATTGTAATAGTAAACTGATTGTAAATAATTGTAAAATAAATGCAACGAAATTTACTTTATGAAGAAATATCTCATGATTATAAATAGAGAAAAAAATTGTTAAGGTAAGTCTTTGTAGCATTCTAATAACTAATGAACATATTTTTAGATTATTTTTTCTTGATTCTGACCGAGGGTCAAACATGGTACAAAAAACCGTCGTGAAATTTCAAATAAAAACTGTACTCTCTATACATTAATTTTTTTAAGTTGAAAATAATACTTTTATAAATATTGCCAACATGTATTTGAATATGATAAACATTGATTTTTATTGAAGAAATTCATGTAAATAGTTGGTGTTTTTTTAATTTTACGATATTTGTGTACCATGTTTGACCTTAGGGAATAGATTTCAGGAATAAAATTGTAAAAATATCTCCATTAATTAGTAAAATACTATGAAGAATCGCCTTTCCAATTATAGTTGAAATTGAAGAAATGGATATTTCTCTTATCGTTTTTCAGCATATGATTTTTCACTAAACTTCAAGCAGATGAAAATACACTTAAAAATAAAAATACGAAAGTTCAGAAATTCATGCAGTTTTCTGTTCAAAAAATCGCAAACATTTTTTAATGAAATCCCTTTCCCCACCACATTCAAAGGAAAATTTGACAACATTTTTGTCAAATGATTAGTCTTTTGAATGAGGTCGAGTTAATAACTTTTTGCCTTTTTCTCTTAAAATCTTTAAAATTGTGATTATAGCCCAAAATAGCATGAACAGAGATGTATCAAAAGAGAACCTAGAGGACTTTAAATTTTTTTTTTTATTGGATTTAAAAAAATATTAACAAAATTCGAGTCTTTTTGCAAGATGTTTAGGACATTTAGAAATTTAGAAGAAATCAACGAATAATTGATAAATTTTGATACATTTTTTCAAGTTTTTAAATATTTCTAATACGTCAAAAACCTGACATATAATCTTCTAAATTTTTCACAGGAATTTTAAGAAAAATAATTTTAGCTCCATGAAATCTTTCTGAATTTCCTTAAAGCTTCTCACTTTCATTTTTTCGAAATTTTTGGAAATCTACATTTCTAAAAAATATAAGTTCAAAATTAGATTTGAATCTCTTCCATTCTTCTAAATATTCCTTGAATTTACTGGATTACTTACGTTTTTTAAAATCTTTAATCTTACCAAATTGAAACATTTTGCTTTAAAATCTTCTACAATCTTCTTTTAAATTTGAGGAAATCGTTTGATCTGTTTCAAAATCTTTTTGAATTTTTTTTAAAGTACATTTTTTTAAATAAAAATTATTAAAAATTTTCAAACCATTATTAGAAAAACATTTTTTAAAAATATTTTCAGGCAGCAAATTTTTACAAACCAACATAAAGATAACAAAAAATGGTAAAACAAAATTGCGCAAGAAGGCTTAATAAGAATTAAATTCCTTATTTTTTTTTTAATTATATGATATGGCAAAATTACGAAATAATGTTAAAAAATTGTGATCTTTTTTTTAATTTTCCCTAAAAATTCAATCCATTCCATTTTTGGTTGAAAAATAAGTTTTCAATTGAAAATCCAATTATATGTTTAAAAATTGAACTATTCTGTTGTAAATTCGATTGTCTGTGCGTGTGGGTTTTAAAAACATTTTTCAGATGAAAATTCATTTCGTCCATCGAAAATTAAACTATTTTGAAATTAAAATTTTTTTAACGAACTATTTTGGTTGATAATTTAACTGTTTTGTTGAAAATTCGAACTTTTATTGTTGAAAAAACATTTTCTTACACTAAAAATGTAACTGTATCATTTTTGGTTGAATTTTTTTAGTAGGAGATTGACCTTTCTCATTCAAAAATTCTTTTTTGGTAGAAAGTTATTCTCCTTGTTTAATAATTCATCTATTTTAATCAAGAATTCATTTTTTTGGATGAAAATGCATTTTTTGGTGAAACTTCTTTTATTTTGGTATAAAATGGTTGAAAGTTCATTGATTTTGAAAATTTTGTATTTCTGTTTTCGCTAGAAAGTCATTGTTTTGAAAATTAAATAATTTGTTTTCAACAAATAAAATAAAATTTAAATTTTTCAACTGCAAACTACAATGTTTAAGTTAAAAAATGTATTGTTAAATTTAATTTTTTTTAGGTTGAAAATTTAACTATTTTGTCGAAAATTTGTTTTTTATTTGTTAAAAATCTATTGTTTACTAAAAATATGACTAAGGCATGCACAACAAAATTTGAAACATTTTAGACCCAGAAGTCTTGTCTCCTATATCTATTTACATAAAGTCCATTGTATTTGCCTCTTCGCAATAAGCCTAATGGTTCTAAGCTAACTCGGGATTTTAAAACCTGAATAAATTGAGGAACAACTACTAGGCAGTCTGATAAGTCCCTGAAAAATGAAACACGGAGACGTTTTTTTTGGCCAAAGTCGGTTTTATTTTTCAACATACTCTCCTTTTAGGTCGATA
>NC_046659.1:93468365-93487171 GCF_010883055.1 Belonocnema kinseyi | reverse complement strand
ACAGGCGTCATTTGAAGGATCAAGCTCGACGAAAATGGTTCACATTAGTGAATACTAATGCCATCTCTTAGAATTTTCAGGTGCTTATCAGACTGCCTAGTAGATCGTCATTCGTGAAGTCTGGAGAGCTCGGGTTCCTGCTCGTGCATTTTCGACTTTACACGAGGCTGGGCTTCGCAGCGTTAAATAGAGTCGACTCACCGATCCGGTACGTTTGAATGTGTCGCTCCCAGATGGGAGAGTGGCGGGGGCCGAAAAATCCCACCTTCTGGAGACACTGATAACTGATCCTGCCTGCCTTTGGAATAAAGACTACTCTCGCACCCCTTCTTGCCCAATGATGATCTCACCAGCTCTATGTAAGAGGACTGGATATATACCATCCGCGCCGGGAGACTTGTAAGGACTGAAGGATTTCAGGGCCCACCTGACCCTGGATGAGGTCACAATCTCGTTGGCTAGCCGTCGTACCTTCAATGGTGGATTCGTATCACTGTCATATAGGAAGTAAGCCGATCCCATGACAATCCTTCCTATTCCTTTAAGATCCGTCACTATCGCCATCAGATCTCTGGAACATGGCTCAAACAGCGGGAGAACGTTGACTCCCTTCGCAAGTATGCATGCCCTTGGATTGGCCGCCTTAGGGTCTTTGTAACAATAACCAGCCCCCCCCCCCCTAAGCCCCTGATGGTATCTCTAACTAGCCAGGCTTCCTGGATTAGTGAGATACCTGTGTGCCTTACAGCCATGTCCCTCTGTAAAACTGCAGAGGCGCCATTGCTATGATGCAAGTTAATCTGGGTAATGGTTAGACCTGGAGCAGTCATTTAGGTCTGATACCGATCTTCCTCTTCACCGACTGGCCACTTTCAAGTCACCGACTTCCCGCCCCTGACTGGCCACTTTCAAGTTGACCTGTACATAAAGGTAGAAGGACATGTTATTGAGGGCCGGAAGGGCCTTCGTCTGTGACTCAGGAATTTGCACAACTAGGGGATGTTTAACTTCTCCAGCTGCGTCCTCTTCCTGAGGCCTATCATGTCTGACGCATTGCCAGGACGCTATCTTTAGTGACGGGTTGAATTTCTCCAGCCGACCGAGAACCACCTGCGGGTCCGTCAGTATACCTGGGAACCACGCCGTAGCCTTAACCATCTTCTGGAACAACTCAACCTCACCCACCTAAAGAGATGCGCCTTCCTAAGGTCTTGTCTCGGCCAAAAACTTGTGTACCCAAGCTTTGGCCTCTGAATCCGCTGCCACAAATACAAAGACCCCTTTTCTGCAGAAATGGGTTCTGAATTTAGGCCATTGATCTGGGGACACTCTCTCGAGCGCCCTCTAAGTAGCCCCCCTGAGAAGCTCTAGCTGCTCTGTGGTGAGCAGCGAGTCCGAGTCACTCGTATCCGTCGCCACCACAGTCAGAGGGTCAGTCCTCTGAGCGACCGTCAGTCCAACCCCTAACGACTCCTTGTTCGTCGGCTGCTGGACCCGTTAGGACCCAGCCCCTTTCCCCCCTCCGTCAACTCCCTTCCTCGCAATGAGAATTTATCTTATCTGCAATGATAGCTGTAAGACATTTATAAATTGATGGAAGACAGGCTATCGGCCGAAAGTCAGATTGATTTTGAGCGTCTGGGTTTTTTGGTAACATATACCTAGTACCCTGGAGCTTTAATCGTGACATCAGATCTGGGTGTTTAATGATCTTCTGAAAACACCTGGCCAACGCAAAATGCACACTCGCCAGGTACTTGTACCAGAAGTTGTGCATCATGTCCGTACCTGGAGCTTTCCAATAACTCGCCCTTTTCAAGACCGCTGAAACACCTAAAGCTGTGATGTTTGTAGGTTGCATTTCAGGGTTATTGATTGCACTCGCTTCCTCCAGTTTGAACCACGCAGTGTCCAAATTGCATCTGTTCGTTTTTCCCTAAAGACCCGACTAGTAGTTAGTCATATCTTCCAATTGAGGGACTTCGGTGTCTTGCTGGTTATTTGGCTTTACTCTCAGTTCACGATAGAACCTTCTTTCATCTTTCTGAAAGTTTCGGTTTTGTTGCCTTCGTGCACTACTTTCCTTGTACCGACGCAGTCTTGTAGTAATAACATCAAGTCTCTGTCGTTGGGAATCTATAATCTCATCTAATATTGCTGGTTTAATGTTCATTGCCGTCGTTTTTTCACGCCAAATCAACCTTTTGTTCAATCTCCATTGCTCGGTCTTCTGTGACGTGTAGATTAGTCCTGATGTCCTTCACTTTAGCGATAAGATCTATTAGTGCGACTTTCTGTATATTAGGATACTTTTTAGCAAATTTCGTTCTTAAATTGTATCCTTTTTCCATTTTCGTTTCCAACTTCGCACTTTCGTAATAGAGACGCACCAATTCATCTTTCATTGTGGTATCCCAATTGATGCTCTCCCACGGTATTTATGTCGAGATGGTTGGCTAAAAATAGCTAACGCTAGCCAAAGCATCTTTAGCAGGAACAGTTGATGTTCCATTATTTACCGTTTGTCGCAGATGTACTTGCTGGCCAGCTGTTTAATCAATGAGATCTGTCTGACCATCTCGCAGCTCACCATTGCCACCGTCCCGCATGCTGTGGCGCCCAGCTGTGGCTCAAGGGGCGCCCCGATGATCCTCGGGAAGCAGCAAGCGTTTCAAAATCTTTAATATACTCTCCATTTTTCATTTATGGGTTTTGGTGTTCTACTTAGTCCCTCTCCTCTTCGTAATCAGCTTACTTAGCATGAGAAACCCTGTCAGTAAAAATGCTACAGCCAACATAGCCGTCAAATTATTATTATTATTATTATTATTATTATTATTACACCATTAAGCCATTTCCCTTTCGTGGTAGGCGTGACTCACTCGGTGGGGAAGGGAGTAATGTGAGGAAGGGATATAAAATTTTTAGATTGATCCAGAATTCTCGTGTTATTTATTTAAAGAACAAGTTCGTTCCTCAACACTGCTCCGACCCAGGTTGCTGATCAATCTCTCCAGCAATCGCCCCAAGTGAAGTAGTCAAAAGAAAGTAGTCATGTGAAGTTTTCTACTTGAATCCATTGTTATCCAAGGTATTTTGTTTCAGGCGTCATTCGCTGTACTGACGCTCTTATTATTAACTATTTGCCGCCATACTTTTCTTTCGTGGCATACTTCTCTAGCTTCTTTTACGTTCATGCATTTTTTCATGCAAGCTCTCGTGTTTCTGTCATGGCTTCTTATACCTCTTCTAACTAGGACCTCATTTACACATTCTAATCATTCATTCCGCGGTCTGCCTCTGGGCACGCTGCCATTTACTTTACCTTGGTACACTTGTTTCGTTAGTTGTTCATTTGGCATTCCCTCAACATGCCCGAACCATCTTAATCAATTTCTTTCCCATATGTCGACTATCGTCTCTTCTGTACCAGATTCTTTGAGAATTATCTCGTTACTCACTTTGTCCATCAGAGTTTTTCCGCATATTATACGCAAGAATCTCATGTGAATTGCGTTAATTTTACTCTTATCTTGTTCTTGATAAGTCCATATCTCGCTACCGTATAGTACAGTCGGTACTTATATAGACTTATGTATTGCCAGTTTAGCTTTATTTGACATATTTTTACTTCTGATAAGGAGCCCTGCTCTACCAATAACGTTCTTACCTTCGCTTATGCGTCGATCTAACTCGTCATCTATCTTCCCGTTCCTAGTAAATACGTTACCAAGTTATACGAATTTATCAACTTGTTCAATTCTCTCATCATTTAATACAATGTTGCATATTGTTTTCTCACTTTTTCCTTCGAACGCCATGTTTTTTGTTTTACTTGCATTAATTGTGAGGCCCATGCTATTCATGCTTGCGTTCAGTTTATTCAACATTCTTTGCAAGTCTTTGATTGACTCTGCCATAACATTACACCCTTACACTCGCTTTGCTACCCGTATATATTGTTTTTATAGCTTGTATGAGCCATCTGGTCAGAATGATAGACCATCTGCGTCCGTTGGCTCCGTTTGCAGAAGAAGTGACATCAGCAATGGACCAAGAAACCGTGGAGTGTTTGACGAAGTTGCAGTTGAACTCATTGATTGAAAAATGTAAGGGTAAGTATTGCTATACGTATATGATTTATAGTATTAGAATTTATGTAGGCTATGCGTGGCTTTTAGAGGTTATGAACCGCAAATTTATTGTTATAGGCATTTCAGTTATTTTTCCTTTCTTAATAATCTCATATATTTGTTAATATCCTTTTTAATTGTGCTCCGACTTATGTTGTGATAAATAGTACATTTTATATTTCAAGAAACGCGTTGTGATGCGATATCCCTTTAAACCACTGTCCTACTTTCAAAATTAAAAAAGGGCCGCGAAGGGCAAAGGGCCAAAAACTTAATATTCGATTTTTTCCTAACATAATAAGGGCCTATTTAGGGCTCACTTTCTATCCAACTATAAAATTTACTTTCTAGCCCTTTGTATAAAATATGCAAAGGTGCTGCCAACTTTACTTCAAGTCAGCAGTACCATTCGAGGAATCGGTCAAAAAATAGCTATATCAAATTCCACTTGTCACAGGAATTTCCGGCTTATTTCCGGCGCGAGGTATCCCTTCGAACCTCCGCCCTACCTTCAAAATTAAAAAAAGGCGACGAAGGGCAAAGTTACAAAGTATAAATTATTTAATTCTCTTCCTTGCATTAATAAGGGACTATTTAGGGCTCACGTTCTATCCAACTATGGATTTTACTGCTTAGCCCTTTTTATAAAATATTCCACAGTGTTTCCAGCGTTTCTTTAAACCAGCAGCGCCATTCGAGGAGGAGTTCCGCTGGAACGATCCTAAGTGGCGGATATTTTACACGCTCAGGGAACGTTCCTGGAATATTCCATGCTACTTTTTTTAATATACTTTTTAATGTTGTTAACACTTTTGTTTTAATCAATAGTTTATTTTATCTTTGAAGAAGCGTGTTGTGACGTTAACCTCAAAATGAAAAATTAGAATTGAGTCTGAAGCTTTTTTTTTTGTTTTTCAGAGGAATTCATTGATTATGCAGCGTTAATTTGCCTTTCCAAAGAAGACGTTGAAAAACTTGTGCCACAATTAGGCTTCCAAAATTTTTTTTAGAATTTTCGAGCAATTCCAGAATGGAGATGGTATTTCATAATTTAATTTTTTTAAATTGCTTTTTGTGACATGAAGAATGTCAATTCTGTCACATTTTCTATACTTTAATTTAGTTTAGGCTGCGCTTACATGTCCATGTAGAAGGATGAATTTACTCCAGAAAAATCGTCCAGCTACAGCACACTGTCAGTAGCCGCATGAATTTACTTCAGAAAATTAATCCGCCTAAAGCAGAGTGCCAGTAGCCGGAGGAATTTACCGGAAGAAATTTCCCAGTGGGCACACAAGTTCTAAACTTGTCCTATATACGTCTTTCAACGGACGTCTTCAGGACGTCCTGAGGATCTTTTAAAGAAGTTAAAAGATCTAAAGGATGTTTTAAAAACGTCAAATCATATGACATAGAAGTACATTCTAAGGATGTCTTTAGGACGTCCCTGTGCCCACTGGATTGTCCGGCTACTGATACAATATAATTTTTAAAGACTTTTTTATTATTATGTCATTAGTTTATATGTATATTGTCTGGCCTATTATTTGGCAGATCAATATTGTCACGAAAAAGACGAATTTTAATTTCGGGACGTTTATTTAGTTAGAAATGTATTTCTTGTCTTTTTTGTTAGAAAATATTTTTTTTTTGTCAAAAGTTCCACTAATTGGTTGAAAATTGATGTAATTTGTTGAAACATTCGTCTTTTTTGTTAAAAAAAATTAATCCTCTTGGTTCCAAGTTTCACTGTTTAGTTGAAAATCGATGTAATTTGATAAAAAATTCTTCTTCTTTGGTAGAAAATAATCTTCTTTGTTAGAAAATTTTGGTAAAAAATTGATGTAATTTGTTGCAAATTCATATTTTGTATAGACATTTAATCTTTTGGTTGAAACTCAACTATTTGGTGAGAAATGTATGTATTTTGTTAAAAATCCGTCTTTTTGGTAAAAAATTAATCCTCTTCGTTACAAGTTTAACTATTTGGTTAAAAATTGATGTGATTTGTTCAAAAATTCATCTTTCTTGTTAGAAAATAATCTTCTTTGTTAAAAAAAATCATTTGCTGTATGAATGATATGTTGTTGTTTGCAATATAAAGTATAATAATCATTTTTATATCTTTATAAAATTATGTATATGTATATGTCTCAGCCAACTAATGGGATGGCGCTGCACAACTTAACTAAATCGGATACCGCATTGGATCCACTTGAAGCTTCCCAAATATTTTCTTCTGTTTATTTGCATTACCCTACGAATATGTATTTTTGAGTTTATTTTACTTAAGATACTTAATAAGCTAATCCCTCTGTTATTAGTGCAGTCTCAAATTACATAAAAATGGCTACAAAAAGAGTGCATGTTTTTTTTGTCATAAACAAATAGAATAACTTTGTCAATTTTTACTCAATAGAATTAGATTGAAATTCGTTCGATATGTGATATTTTTTACACATTTTCAACAATAACAAAATCGTACTTCAAGCGGAGTGGGGGCGTTGTTTTTTCTTCCAAAAATTACTGTTACTGGAATATTCAATCTACAAAGCTGTATTTTACATCAATTACAGAATAGGGTGCCTGGACTCATCTGGGATAATCAGTTTCGTGACTAAAGTTAAGTTTTGCATTTGAAGAAAGAAGTATAGGTCCCTGCAATACAAAATACACCTAACTCTCGCTTTCAGTCATGTGTCGGGGGTTGCCTTCAAATAGCCTTGGACTGGTTCAGGGGGTTGAAACGTAAACAGTGATGGCCTCTTGACTCGTTTCTAATTGAAATTATATATATACACATAATGTCGCAACCGCTCTCGCTCTGCTGCCATGAGAAACTGAGGGAGCTAGCAGTTCTACGAAGGGTGTGAACGGGGTGACTGAACGCGAGAGTTGGGTGTAGTTAGAAGACTCCTAACCCAAATTGTACGTAGACTTATTTAATTCTTGTCATATAGATAGTAGTTTAAAATTAGAAAAAGAACTTGGAAGTATGAGTTATTTGTTTCTCAAAAAATCCAGTATTATTATGAACAAAAAATATTTCAAAAGTGATTTTTATGTATTCGGGACATTGTACAAATAAATAAAATAATGATCAAATAAGGAATTTAAACATCCTGTGATATACAATGACATAGTTGGATACTGTTTCCTATATTTTTTGAAAACTGAGATTTTCCTATTTGAAAACCCATGTAAATTTCAAAAACCTGGCGATATGGATTAATGTTGAACGATTTGGCAAGAAGGGTATTTGTTTTTCTGAAAAGTAAACAAATGGGGGGGGGGGGTCGATCTCGAAAGTCGAGTCTTTGGACGGTTGTTGTTCATAACGACAAAATGGTGCCTTATTTTCTTATGGAATGACACATATTATGATTTAAAGCGTTAATAATTTGTAATTTAGGGTTTAGGCTGAACAGAAAGGAATACAATGAGAATTTAAACATCATATCTGTCGCAAGTTGTTTGCGCCGATTAATTCTAAAGGATTCTCTCAACCACACGCTCGAGATGTAGGAGATTTTATGATCTCCGTGGCGTGATATTTTGATTCACGACACCCCGGAAATGAGAATTCGTGACGCGAACGTGCCAGGATCTTCTCAGGTCGGAGAGTATCCATCTAGAACCGCATAAATCATCACAACAAAGCGTCCGTGAGTGTCTGCATTCGAACATTAAAGGGCTCAAAGTTGTACTTTCGCCCGCCTCGAGGGCGCGGGAGCAAACTTACCGAACTCCAAGACCTCTCGCTACTCTAACAATGGGAATTGGAGACAAAAAACACTTCCCAACGATTCACCATTACTAAATGGTAGAATGGAGACACAGAACTTTCCTTTCTCATGGTGTCCAACTTTTAGATTGACCTTTCATACCTTATCATGATGATGGTATATAAAATTCTTAAGATTATTTTGTTCCTAGTCACCTAGTATCTAAAGAAAGACTTTGTTATTGAACTAGCCACCCGGGTAGAAATTATAAATTGGTTCTTAAGAGGCCCTGTCTAGATTTCCTATTTTCTACCCAGGCCCTAAAGTGGCAATCTATCGAGGGCGCAAGCGAAAGCGTCACGCTCAACTAGCGAGGTCATCAGTAGGCAACCCAATGAGGGCCTATTAATAGGGTCTTTATAGAATCTAGATAGTCCCTCAAACTAGCCAAAGTGAAGACTGTGTATTCAGTAAGTGTAGGTGAGTGATTTTTGGGTTTAAAATTAGTGAAATAAAGTGAGAATATTTAAAATTGAATACCGCGAGGATTTTTAAATTTATGAAGGACATTTTTTCTGTGAAAACAGACGCACCCGTCTAACATATAACCTATTTCAAAATAATATTTACGTCAGATAAACTTTATCTTTCGTTAGATAAACGTGATGCAACGTTTTTATCTTTTTGTAATATAAAATTTATTCCTGGAGACTTTTTGTGAAATTTTCCTGATTTGAAACGGTATTGGTCTCATGTACAATAATTATGAAGGGCGGCATTCAATTCGAAACATTAAAATTAAATTTTTAGTTAAGACTTATTTCTTTTGATTTAAAGAAATATAACTAAAAAAGTAATTGATTTGAAATAAAATCAAAAGTTCAAAAAGAAGAATGACTTAAAGCAATTCACTGTCGACGAACTCATACCGGAAGAAATTCTGGTCCAGCAAAGAATAAATAGTCTCCTTTGGCGGATGCCGTCATCGGCGGGTGGTCGTTGAAAATCCTTGGACCCCCATACACAATAATTCTATACATATAGTATATACTGTATAAACGAAAGAATGAAAAGAAGAGAAAAGAAAAGATCGAATCGATTCCGATTGCATAATGTAAGGCAGCTCCGTCAGTCAATTTATCGGGATGTCACTGTCCATAGCTTGTTGAAACATGCTGTTGGAAATGCTGATGTATGCACATCCTGAGGGCAAAACCCTCACGTCAAAAAGTTGTCATGTGTCTAGCGACAGTGAACCGGAAATTATAGTTATTCGAAACAACCAATCAGTATTATTGTTGATATATTATTAATTTAAAATATAACAGCTATAAGATAATCTTATGCAAATGATCTGCTACAGTTTCGAAATTATATTCTGTAATAAAATTCGCATTTTCTCATGAATTGTTTTCACGAAATTCACTCCAGAACTTCTTAAGAGTGTAGGCTTCAAGTAATTTTGCAGGATGAACTTTCATGTTAAAAAAAAAGCATAATTAATAATAATACCAGGATCTCATAAAAATGAAAAAGTTTTTTCGAGATCTTCATCTTTATTTATGTAATAAAATGAGTTAAACATTTAATATCATCAAAAATTGTGGTTCATCCGGTCTTCAATTTGATCAAGATTCTAAATCTTCGGTTTTTTGTTCTAAAAATATGCGGAAATAGATTTTAAGGGTTTCACAAAGTGTTAAGACACTTTATTTTTAAACTCTTGAAAATTACTTTTGTTTATGACAATTCACTTGAGGCTTGGTAACTGACCAGAACACCCGGAAATTCGGCTTGAATATTGAGCACAGATAAAATGCCGGGAAATAGTCGGGATTTTTTTTCTATAACCTGGAGTTTTTCAGAATAGTTTTTACTTTTGCAATAAATCTCGTCTCGCTATTTGAAAAAATGTGTTTGGAATTATAATTAGTATTAGCAACCATTTACTTTGAAATATCAAAGTTCATTTGAAATTTAGGATTTTAAAGCTAATTTTTCATTTATAAATGAATGGTCCTTTCATTCTGGGTCATAAAAACACGAATATCTCCTAAACTATGGGCAAAATGGGCTTTTCTCTTGCGGGACGTCTTAATTTATATTCTGAAATAATAACATAATTTAATCCCTTGTGCAGAATTTTTACTGCGGTTTATTAAATCACAGACTTCGCAGTATTTGCCCTATTGCCTATCCCCCTCTTTTCTAAAGAAATTCTCCTTTTCTTACTGTTTTCAAGAAATTATCTCCTTATTCACGCCTTTTCGATTAAATTTAAACTTCACCAATAGAAACTAATAAAAAATCCAACTATTTTTGGTTGAATTTAATTATTTTTAATTATAAAACCTACTATTATCTATTATATTTTTGGGTCAAAATGCATCTCTTTTGGTCGAAAATTTAAAGGTACATTAAGCTAGCACCTCCACAATCGAATTTTTGAATTTTTCATAGCTCAGAATTTTGGGTTTCTTTGGGCTTTTTTGGGCTGCAATAAAAATTGTTGGGCTCCTTTACTTTTTTCAAAAAATCAATTTTCTTGTGGAGGTGCCAGCTTACATTAACCCGGCACCTCCACTTCTTTAAATCACTAAGTAATAAAAATTCAATTACACCAGAATTTTGGGCTTTTTTGGGCTCTTAAAATCCGCAACAAAAATTTTCCCCAAACCAACCCTTAACTTCCAAAATTAACCACCTTCAAAAAATTGAAAATTTTCAGTAATTCATTAACGGGATATTTTTGGGCTTTTTTGGGCTCTTCTTGGGCTTTTTTTGGGCTTTTTTTGGCTTTTTTGGGGCTTTTTTTGGGCTCCCAGAAAATAACCGCTTCGATTTTTGGGCTTCAACCCTTAACGTCAAAAATCAACCCACCTAGATACTACTTTGTCAAAAAATCAATTTTTCTAGATTTTTTCAATGGAAATAAAGTCTCTGATTTTTGGGAACCTCAAAAATAACCGCTACGATTTTTGGGCTTCTACCCTTAACGTAAAAAATCAACCCCTCTCTACTACGTAAATACAACTTTGTCTGCAAATAAATTTTTCTAGAATTTTTTAATGGAAATAGAGTCGCTGATTTTGGGGCTCCTCGAAAATACCCGATACGATTTTTGGGCTTCAACCTTTAGTGTCAAAAATCAACCCATCTCTACCACGTAAATACAACTTTGTCTGCAAATAATTTTTTGTAGAATATTTTAATGGAAATAGAGTCTCTGATTTTTGGGCTCTTCGAAAATACACGCTAAGATTTTTGGGATTCAACCCATAACGTCAAAAATCAACCCACGTAGATACTACTTTGTCAAAATATCAATTTTTCTAGAATTTTTTAATGGAAATAGAGTCTTTGATTTTTGGGCTCCTCGAAAATACCCGATATGATTTTTGGGCTTCAACCCTCAACGTCAAAAATCAACCCACGTAGATACTACTTTGTCAAAAAATCAATTTTTCTAGAATTTTTTAATGGAAATAGAGTTTTTGATTTTTGGGCTCTTCGAAAATATCCAATACGATTTTTGGGCTTCAACCCTTCACGTCAAAAATCAATCCCTCTCTACCACGTAAATACAACTTTGTCTGCAAATAAATTTTTGCAGAATTTTTCAATGGAAATAGAGTCTCTGATTTTTGGGTTCCTCGAAAATACACACTACGATTTTTGGGCTTCAACCCTTAACGTCAAAACTCAACCAAATTAAATACTACTTTGTCAAAAATCAATTTTTCTAGAATTTTTTAATGGAAATAAAGTCTCTGATTTTTGGGATCCTCAAAAATAACCGCTACGATTTTTGGGCTTCTACCCTTAACGTAAAAAATCAACCCCTCTCTACTACGTAAATACAACTTTGTCTGTAAGTTAATTTTTGTAGAATTTTTTAATGGAAATAGAGGCTCTGATTTTTGGGCTCCTCGAAAATACCCGATATGATTTTTGGGCTTCAACCCTTAACGTCAAAAATCAACTCCTCTCTACCACGTAAATACAACTTTGTCTGCAAGTTAATTTTTGTAGAATTTTCAATGTAAATAGAGTCTCTAATTTTTGGTCTCCTCGAAAATACACGCTAAGATTTTTGGGCTTCAACCTTTAGCGTCAAAAATCAACCCCTCTCTACCACGTAAATACAACTTTGTCTGCAAATAATTTTTTGTAGAATATTTTAATGGAAATAGAGTCTCTGATTTTTGGGCTCTTCGAAAATACACGCTAAGATTTTTGGGATTCAACCCATAACGTCAAAAATCAACCCACGTAGATACTACTTTGTCAAAATATCAATTTTTCTAGAATTTTTTAATGGAAATACAGTCTTTGATTTTTGGGCTCCTCGAAAATACCCGATACGATTTTTGGGCTTCAACCCTCAACGTCAAAAATCAACCCACGTAGATACTACTTTGTCAAAAAATCAATTTTTCTAGAATTTTTTAATGGAAATAGAGTCTTTGATTTTTGGGCTCTTCGAAAATACCCAATACGATTTTTGGGCTTCAACCCTTCACGTCAAAAATCAATCCCTCTCTACCACGTAAATACAACTTTGTCTGCAAATAAATTTTTGCAGAATTTTTCAATGGAAATAGTCTCTGATTTTTGGGCTCCTCGAAAATACACACTACGATTTTTGGGCTTCAACCCTTAACGTCAAAACTCAACCAAATTAGATACTACTTTGTCAAAAATCAATTTTTCTAGAATTTTTTAATGGAAATAAAGTCTCTGATTTTTGGCATCCTCAAAAATAACCGCTACGATTTTTGGGCTTCTACCCTTAACGTAAAAAATCAACCCCTCTCTACTACGTAAATACAACTTTGTCTGTAAGTTAATTTTTGTAGAATTTTTTAATGGAAATAGAGGCTCTGATTTTTGGGCTCCTCGAAAATACCCGATATGATTTTTGGGTTTCAACCCTTAACGTAAAAAATCAACCCCTCTCTACTACGTAAATACAACTTTGTCTGCAAATAAATTTTTCTAGAATTTTTTAATGGAAATAGAGTCGCTGATTTTTGGGCTCCTCGAAAATAACCGCTACGATTTTTGGGCTTCTACCCTTAACGTAAAAAATCAACCCCTCTCTACTACGTAAATACAACTTTGTCTGTAAGTTAATTTTTGTAGAATTTTTTAATGGAAATAGAGGCTCTGATTTTTGGGCTCCTCGAAAATACCCGATATGATTTTTGGGTTTCAACCCTTAACGTCAAAACTCAACCAAATTAGATACTACTTTGTCAAAAATCAATTTTTCTAGAATTTTTTAATGGAAATAAAGTCTCTGATTTTTGGGATCCTCAAAAATAACCGCTACGATTTTTGGGCTTCTACCCTTAACGTAAAAAATCAACCCCTCTCTACTACGTAAATACAACTTTGTCTGTAAGTTAATTTTTGTAGAATTTTTTAATGGAAATAGAGGCTCTGATTTTTGGGCTCCTCGAAAATACCCGATATGATTTTTGGGTTTCAACCCTTAACGTCAAAAATCAACTCCTCTCTACCACGTAAATACAGCTTTGTCTGCAAGTTAATTTTTGTAGAATTTTCAATGGAAATAGAGTCTCTGATTTTTGGTCTCCTCGAAAATACACGCTAAGATTTTTGGGCGTCTACCTTTAGCGTCAAAAATCAACCCCTCTCTGCCACGTAAATACAACTTTGTCTGCAAATAATTTTTTGTAGAATATTTTAATGGAAATAGAGTCTCTGATTTTTGGGCCCTTCGAAAATACACGCTCAGATTTTTGGGATTCAACCCATAACGTCAAAAATCAACCCACGTAGATACTACTTTGTCAAAATATCAATTTTTCTAGAATTTTTTAATGGAAATAGAGTCTTTGATTCTTGGGCTCCTCGAAAATACCCGATACGATTTTTGGGCTTCAACCCTTAACGTCAAAAATCAACCCACGTAGATACTACTTTGTCAAAAAATCAATTTTTCTAGAATTTTTTAATGGAAATAGAGTCTCTGATTTTTGGGCTCCTCGAAAATACACGATACGATTTTTGGGCTTTATCCCTTAACGTCAAATATCAATCCCTCTCGACCACGTAAATACAACTTTGTCTGCAAGTAAAAGACCTCGCACTAAATGTATGGGAAAATGGCTTTCGGTGGATTTAGCTGAAACTTTGTAATTTTTAAGGTTATAAGTGCCGGATGAAATATCCGTAAAAAAAAAATTAAAAAATGGACAGTTTTAGCGCTATGCAGCGTGAAACGCTCAAGATCAGTAAATAAAACGAATTACAACAGATTTTGTTACAAAAGCGGTGTCAACATAGAAATCACGGTTCAGATTGTGGTCTGTCATATTTTCGCCTACACCGTTGACTCATAGAGCGCGCTTCTAAAAACGATCAAACGCTAAGCGCCCAAGATTTTAACTTGACTAATTCATCACTTCTTTAAAGGCAGAAATTATACCCAAAGTAACATTAATAACTAGTGCGCACATACCGATAATAACATTCTACCCTTCGCAAGAGGGTTAAACGCTGAGCGCTCAAGATCAGCGAATAAAACCAATCCTAGTAACTTTAGCGACAAAAGCGATGTCACTATAAGAATGACGCATCAGAAAGTAGTCAGTAATATGTTTAGCCAAACCAATGAGTTACATTGCGCGCTTCTCGAAACGATCAAACGCTAAGCGCCCGAGATTTGAACTTGACTAAGCAATTCCGTTTTTAAAGACAGAAATGGTATCCAAAGTAACATTAGTAACTAGTGCGCACATCGTTAATAACTGTGTAGCCTTCGCCAGAGGGCCGAACGCTAAGCGCCCATGATCAGCGAATAGAACCAATCCTAGTAGCTTTAGCGGCACAAGCGATGTCTGTATACGAAACACGCATCAAGAAGTGGTCAATAACATGTTTTGCCAAATCAATGACAATATGAGTCAGCACCGTTGACTCATATAGCGCGCTTCTCAGAACGGTCAACGGTGTAAGCGAAAATATGACAGACCACGATTTGAACCGTGATTTCTATCTTGACATCGCTTTTGTAACTAAATCTATTTTAATTCGTTCTATTCACTGATTATGAGCGCTTAGCGTTCGGCACTCTTGAGAACAGTACAATGTAATTATGGGAATGTACGCACTAGTTACTAATGTTACTTTGGGTACTATTTCTGCCTTTAAGAAAGTGATGAATTAGTCAAGTTAAAATCTTGGGCGCTTAGCGTTTGATCGTTTTGAGAAGCACGCTATATGAGTCAACGGTGTAGGCGAAAATATGACAGACCACGATCTGAACCGTGATTTCTATGTTGACATCGCTTTTGAAGCAAAATCTGTTGTAATTCGTTTTTTTTCACCGATCTTGAGCGCTTAGCGCCGCATAGTGCTAAAACTGTCCATTTTCTTGGATTTTTTTACATAGATATTTCATCCGGCACTTATAACCTTAAAAATTACAAAGTTTCAGCTAAATTCACCGAAAGCCATTTTCCCGTACATTTAGTGCGGGGTCCTTTATTTGCAGATGAAGTTGTATTTACGTGGTAGAGAGGGGTTGATTTTTGACATTAAGGGTTTAAGCCCAAAAATCGTAGCGTGTGTTTTCGAGGAGCCCAAAAATCAGAGACTGTATTTCCATTGAAAAATTCTGCAAAAATTTATTTGCAGACAATGTTTTGTTTTCGTGGTAGAGAGGGATTGATTTTTGACGTTAAGGGTTGAAGCCCAACAATCGTAACGGGTATTTTCAAGGAGCCAAAAAATCAACGACTCTATTCCCATTAAAAAATTCTATAAATATTTATTTGCAGACAAAGTTGTATTTACGTGGTAGAGAGGGGTTGATTTTTTACGTTAAGGGTTGAAGCCCAAAAGCGTATCGGGTATTTTCGAGGAGCCCAAAAATCAGAGACTCTATTACCATTGAAAAATTCTAGAAAAATTGATTTTTTAACAAAGTAGTATCTACGTGGGTTGATTTTTAACGTTAAGGGTTGAAGCCCAATAATCGTAGCTTGTATTTTCGAGGAGCCCAAAAATCAGAGACTGTGTTCCCATTGAAAAATTCAAGACAAATTTATTGGCAGACAAAGTTGTATTTACGTGGTAGGGAGGGGTTGATTTTTGACGTTAAGGGTTGAAGCCCAAAAATCGTAGCGTGTATTTTCGAGGAGCACAACAAGCAGAGACGCTATTTCCATTGAAAAATTGTACAAAAATTTATTTGCAGACAAAGTTTTATTTACGTGATAGAGAGGGATTGATTTTTGACGTTTAGGGTTGAAGCCCAAAAATCGTATAGGGTATTTTCGAGGAGCCCAAAAGTCAGAGACTCTATTTCCATTAAAAAATTCTAGAAAAATTGATTTTTTGACAAAGTAATATCTACTTTGGTTGATTTTTGACGTTAAGGGTTGCAGCCCAAAAATCTTAGCGTGTATTTTCGAGAAGTACAAAAATCAGAGACTCTATTTTTATTGAAAAATTCTACAAAAATTTATTTGCAGACAAAGTTTTATTTACGTGGTAGAGAGGGATTAATTTTTGACGTTAAGGGTTGAAGCCCAAAAATCGTATCGGGTATTTTTGAGGAACCCAAAAATCAGAGACTTTATTCAAGCTCTAAAATTTAATAAAAGTTATTTTTTGACAGTTTTATATCTGCGTGTTACAATGGGGTTAATTTTTTACGGTAAGGGTTGAAGCCCAAAAATCAAAGTGGGTATTTTCTGGGAGCCCAAAAAAAGCCCAAAAATATCCCGTTAATGAATTACTGAAAATTTTCAATTTTTTAAGGGGGTTGATTTTGGAAGTTAAGGGTTGGTTTGGGGAAAATTTTTTTTGCGGATTTTAAGAGCCCACAAAAAGCCCAAATTTCTGGTGTAATTGAATTTTTATTATTTAGTGATTTAAAGAAGTGGAGGTGCTGGGTTAATGTAAGCTAGCACCTCCACAAGAAAATTGATTTTTTGAAAAAAGTAAAGAAGCCCAAAAATTTTTTTTGCAGCCCAAAAAAAGCCTAAAATTCTGAGCTACGAAAAATTCAAAAAATCGATTGTGGAGGTGCTAGCTTAATGTACCTAAAATGTAACTGCTTTGTTCAACGTTTGTCTTTTGGATAGAAAATTGATCCTTTTAGATTTAAAATTCATCTTTTGGTAGAATAGTCGTCTTTTTTTTGGTTGGAAGTGAAATGTTATTTATTTCTTTTATTTAAAAAGTACTATTATTTATTGGGATCAGATTTCATCTTCTGTGGTCAGAAATTCTACTATCATATTTTTCCACAAGAATTTATCTCTTTTGATTAAAAATTGTACTATTTAGCTGAAAATTTAATTATCCGGTTGCAAATTCAACCATTTTATTTAGAAGTGATTTATGTTGGTAGAAAATTAATTAAATATTTTTATTTGAAAAATATATTATTATATTTTGGTTTGAGAATCAATCTCTTTTGGTTAAAAATTCTACTGTTTGGTGAAAAATTTAATTATTTTGTTGAAAGATGAACTATTTTGTAATAATTATTCTTTTTTGGTAGAAAATCCAACTCTCTTCGATTGGATTCGTATTTTTGACTTGTATAAATCCAACTATTTGAATGAAAATGCAACATTTTTTTATTGAAGTTTTATCTTTTTATTTGAAAATTCGATCATTTGGTTGAAGATAGATCTTTGTTGATTGAAAGTTAGCTTATTTGTTTAAAAATTTGACTTAAAAATATGGTCTCTTTTGCTTGAAAGCTCAACTATTTGGCTGTAATTGCAACTTTTTGGTGAAAAATAATTTTTTTCGTTGAAAATACAACTACTCGATTGAAAATTCATCTTTCTTGGTTGAAAATTCTACTCTTTTGTTGAAAGTGCAATATACTGCGACTTTGAATCTGATAGGAATATAGTACCTCAATGAATGTTATTTAATAGAATGTATGTCCATATTTTCTTTGAAATTATTCTCCCTGTTTTACCTTTAGAGTTCTAAGATGTTTCTTTTGCAAAATTTATATAATAAAGCAGTTCGTACTGACTAGTTATTATATAAACGCTTGAAAGTCAACATGGAAAATGTTTTTTTTTTAACCGGGTAAACCAGGAAGTAGTCTGGAATTTGTTTTCAAGTCTGAGTGGCCACTCTGTAAACTGTAAAGCCTAGCAGACTAAAATCATAGTTTCGCTTGTTTTTCTCATTCTGTTGTTTTAAATATCTGACACTAGAAGGCCCGGAAAAATCGCATACCTATAAGGCCGGAGGGTTCAAATTGGACCCTAGTCACAGTTTCACAGTGTGAAGCTTCTCGCATATTATTATTATTATTATTATTATTATTATTATTATTATTATTATTATTACACCATTAAGCCATTTCCCTTTCGGGGTAGGCGTGACTCACTCGGTAGGGGAAAGGAGTTGTGTGTGGAAGGGATAGAGATTTTTCATATTGATCCAGAATTCTCGTGCTATTTCAGTAAATAACACGTTCGTTCCGTAACACTGTTCTAACCCAGGTTGCTGATCAATCTCTCTAGCAATCACCACAAGCGAAGAACCTCACGAAGTCGTTATGTAAGGTTCCCCACTTGGGTCCATTAGTGGCCAAGGTCTTTTGTTTCAGGCGTCATTCTCTCTACTGACACTCTTTTTATTAAATATTGGCCGCCATTCTTTGCTCTCCTGGCATACTTCTATAGCTTCTTTTATGTCAATGCATTTTTTCATGCAGGCTCTCGTGTTTCTGTGACTTCTTATGTCTTTTCCAACTAGGGTCTCATTCACACATTCTAACCATTCTTTCCGCGGTCTACCTCTGGGCAGGCTGCCATTTACTTTACCTTGAAATACTTGTTTCGTTAGTGGTTCATTTGGCATTCTCTCAACATGTCCGAACCATCTTAACCGATTTCTTTCCCATGTGTCTACTAGCGTCTCTTCTGCACCACAT
>NC_046659.1:93454974-93468265 GCF_010883055.1 Belonocnema kinseyi | reverse complement strand
TATTCAACATTCTTTGTAAGTCTTCGATAGACTCTGCCATAACAACCTTATCATCTGCGAACGCTAACCCACGTACCCTTACTGTTTGGAGATCCACACCCTGTTCGTCGAAGAGAACCATTCTTAAACACTTGTCCATAAATAATATAAATAACCATGAAGACATTACTTATCCCTGTCTAACTCCTTGGATACGAAGTATCCAATCATTTGGAAAAGTCATAAAACGTTGGCGCCCCAAAAAAAACTTTTAAGGGGGCAGCAGCGTTTTGAATGTCAAAAAGGTCCAAATTGGACCCACCGGCCCTTCTAGTGTTAAAATACTAATTCTGTTCATAAATCCACATTTCAGCTTCTCAGTTACATCTTCATAAAAATATTCAGTTGTAGTTTTGCAATTGCATTGTATAAGCGCTAGATTGAAATTAATAATTTGTTCTTTTTCCAAAGCAAGCAGAGTTTATATTAGCAATCACATAAGCCTTCAGACAATATGAAATAAACGCATAATGTTCTTCATACGCAATCTTTATTGTCTAAAAGCGAAAGATCCCTGGATAATTTATCGTGACTTGAGATGCTGTATTCAGTTTATTGTATCAGCTCCATTAGATGGAACCGTAGACCCCATATCAATCCTTTTCCTCGCGTGGATCTCATTTGAATTTCGCATCTCAAGCGGACAAAAAACAATTACGATTTGGTTTCATGAAAGTAAAATGCAATGTAACGATAAGTAAGGCACTGGGAAAGTTGGCTCGTGTACAGTGGGCTTAAACGAGATATTGATTAGATATCTAATTAGCATACACTGAGTCTGTGCGTGCCATCGTACCATTTATCACCTCAGATGTTAGTGTAAATGGGCGGCTCATATGAGAAAAACGGAAAGAAGAATAAAAGGGGGACACTATGTGGAAAGAGATACGAAATTTATAAACACACTCAATGTAAGGATGTCATCAGCGATCTGAATGACTCTCTCTGAGCTAACGACGTAGTTAGAGGAGAAAAAGATATTCTCCTGGGCTTGACTCAGAGTCCTTTTTCGTCCTCTTTTGTCAGATTTCAGAATAAACGAGCTTGGAATGTACAAAGTACAATGCCTGACGGGCTTGAAGGTGGACAGGGATTGAGCCTGTTCCGCTGGATTAAGTCATGAAGACTGGAATGCCTTGTGGGTTGTAATTAAGAGCATATTCAGTATTTGTTACTCTTTTTCGTATTGCACGTATACTTTCACTGTCAAGTTATGTCTCTCACTTTCTGGGTTTGCTTAAGTGGTTATACATTATGAGGTTTTATACCCGGATGTCCTGCTTTTTATACTTCAGAGAGTCTTAAAAAGACAAAGTGGTTTTAGGTTGAACCAATTTTGTAAGTTAATTGAATTTTTGTTTCTATTTGAGGAAAATACAAATTTCAAAAGTAAAAGACCTTGCCTTGGGTCCTATTCTTTCCCTTTTTACATAAAAAGCAACTGTGTAAAATTTTGATCCCACAAGAAAGAGAAATCTGATCAAAATTGCCAGGAAAACCAGTAATTTCAAAATTATTGATTGTATTGAAAAAGTTTATTCAAATAAAAGTTGCATAGGTTAATGTGCCAAATTGTTGGCAGCTTACGGCGAACTTCAGGCTTTGAGAAAGAAATTAATGTCAAAAATTGCATACGTGGTAAATGTAATATATACTAATATAAACAGTTCTAATATAAGAGGGTATCAAATTCTAAGCTTTATTTACATCAATATATATTAGAAACTGAACAATTAATTAAAATTAGCTTGTTAGCGTTAAAATGAAATTCTTGGCAGGGTTGACGCAATTGCGTCAGGGGTGGACCCAATTATTGGGCACCCCAGTCATATGAAGAGGAAATGTGGAAGGAATCATATTAAATTAAACTTTAATAGTATCAACAAGAAGTGAATAGTGAAGAGAAACATTTTTTATCAATTATTTTTCATTTGTATACAAATTATCTGGCTTAAATTACTTAATTATCTCTTTTACGATATTTTACAAGTGAATCACACGCTCGCAAGTTTGAGCGCGCCTAGGGCGCGCGTCTGTTGGATCTGGTGCTTCGTGCTCCACCATGTATTTCCCTCGCACTACGTGTTTGCTCTTTGTATCTACCCTACATTCATTTACAGACTTTTTAAAATTAAAAGTCAAAGCATCGACCACTGTCATTTGGTGATTGTGAATTTTCTTTTGTTAAATCTCCTTCTGCTCTAACGGACACATTCTAATGAAGTATCTCGTGCTTCGCTCTCGATTTTGTACAAAATGTGAACTTTTCTACATTATGTTCAACATTTTTATATCAAATGTATATTACGTTTGTTTTTGTACCTGTGCATGGGGCTGCTTATTCAGATATTGCAAAATGAAGTACCAATTTTATTGATATGATTTTTTCAATATTAGTTTCTTATTTTGCATTACATTTTATTCTTAGCTACGCTGAACGTGTATCATTTTAATAAATTTATATCAATACAATTTATAATATTCATAATATATAAAAAATATATTACTTTCATGAAGTATTTTATTGCAACTTGAGTCATTTTACCATAAATTCAATTTGTTTATTTTTAATTTTATTTTTTGTGATTAAAAAAATCTGAGCGTCCTATCAGAAAAAAATACAAAAACTGCGTATGCTATAAAAAATTACTATTAACATATTTGTAGCTCTTTTTTATCTGAACAACTTTTGCTGTATTATTTTTTTCGTAGCTTTTGCCGTTTGTTCCAAAATGTTATTTTATTTATATTTTTAATGTTGTTTTTTTAGAAATAAAACAAAAACTGTGTGTCATATAAAAGAGTGATTGGTAACAAATTTTTTAATCTTTTTTGTGTGCACAAGTTTAGTTGATTCATCTTCTTTTGTATTTTGCATAGTTGTACGGCTTAAAATGTACATTTACGTATTTTTTTTATTTGGAAGTGCTATAACTCTGAAAATTTTCCTTTCATGAAAAAAGTGTGACTGATTTCGTCCCCTTGGATTTCTCAGCTTATTCTAGTATGGTATCGTTTCCAATAGCGCTTGGTGGTGAGATTGAGTTATTATAGCTTATATGTACATTGTAAAAAAAATCTATTGAATTTTACATCTCTGGTGGATGTAAATAAAAGGACCCTCGTGTATCGGAGTAACTTTACGAATCTGTTGTGATATTCCAATTCGGCTGATAATTTTACATGCGAAAAATGTAAAATTCATTATGTGAAAGAATAAAATAAAATTTATCAGGGCGACAGGTTTCGAACACTCGAAAGCTCAAACTTCGTACAATTTCATGGAGATTGAAGAAACACAATTCGGACACGTTACCACTTACCTAAAACACATAAGATACTATGGGTATTTTTTTGATGTTTAAATATTCCATAACAAAAATATGAAATATACGTTTTGAATAACCGCATTTTTTCCGTTCCAATAGCAGGAAATTTAGAAGGCAAAACAGGAATAGCTCGGATTCGGTCTACTTTGTGTGAAAGCTGTCAAAAAAGTTGAACATAGCTGTCAATTTCCTCGCATAAAAATTAAAAATTCTTCAAAATTGAAGGATGAAGGCATCGATAAACAACGAACACGAGAGACGCTTTCGTATTCACATATTATTTGATTAATTATTCTAAATTTTAAATTAATTATAAATCAAAAATTTTAGGGTTTCCGCCTGGGTAAAATTAAAGATCTTTGATAAAATTTAAAATCTCGATGTAATTTCCAATCACAGAAAAGTGATTTTACCGACGCATGGTATTTTTACACGCTGCGACTGAATTTTCCATTATGAATGTAAAGTTCGTACGAGGGAATGTGTAATTTTATTTTTATCGAGTGTGTAATATTACACTGCTGTTCGAGGGTCCTTTTATTTACATCACTAGAGGATGTCATTTCACATACTTTTGTGAAATAACACAGTGGAGTGTGTGATATTTACAATGATACAAAATTTAATTTTCCGAAACTTTTTAATTTTACATAAATCTTTTTTTACAGTGTAGTAGCAGTATTTTTTTCATAGGGTTACTGCAAAAATTTTTGGAAGAGGGCTATAGTGAAAACATACGAATTCCAAATTTCATCCAGGGTTGATCCCAATTTCAGACGTTTAAAAACATAAGTTATTGTAAGTAAACAGTGCCTTAAACATGAAAATTTCAGGAGTGATTTATTTTTTATCAGTTTTGAAAACTAAATTTACAAAGGAAATAAAAAATGCTTCTGCATCATAATGCTTTCACCAATAATTTTGTAAGGGCTCTCTTCCATTTTTTATTATATTTTACTGTATGTCATAGCTGGTTAGTGTTTAATTCAGCAGCGTTTGGTTAGATTGAAGTGTTTTTTGGAATTTTGTAAATGCTGTAACTCTGGTAAATTTTGGTTTTATCAAAAAAAGTTTTCAGGAAAAATTGTTCTTTTTTTAATACTATGAATACTCGTACAGAAAATTTTTGAATATTGAAAAAAGTGGTCACACAAATATTAAAAATGTGCTCACTTTTTGAATTTTTATCTAAAATGGCTGTCTATCGAACTTCACCTTCATTTCAAGATACTAAAAGACTGTACTAAAGGACAATCCAATCTGTCAATTTTTTCGAAAGATATCGTGCTAATAAAAAAGACACCCACGAACGGACAGACAGCCTGATGCAGTGAGGAAAAAATCGGTGACAAAATTTGGGACACTTACCCTATAGTATCGGCTGAAATAAACGCGGCTGAATTCTTCTACCGTGTTTAAAATTGGCTACAATAAAACAGTTGAAAAATAATATACTAATAACTAACAACACCTTCTGCATGAAATTAAAAAATCTAAACCGCAATTACTGAGACTGTTCGAGCTTGTAATGGAATCTATAATAAACTAATTGACAGGTCGATCGAAAGTAGCGGCGGGGAAAAATCAAATCAGAGGAAGTCGTGAGACTTTCAGAGGCCTGAGGGGCTGTCGACATGCCTTTAATCGAATGTTTAATGAACCGTTTTGGTGGACCATTGTCCATGGAAGGTTTGGATATCGATGCTCACTGGTTGACTCGTAATTACACCGCGTGATGATATGTAGGAGGCAGCGATTCATTCTCTGACAAAAGCTGATCTGAGTTCCTCTGGAGTCTTGACCCCTCGACTGACGATTTCGAGACACTAGCGAGGCAGTGGTCTTTACTCTTTTCCATACACAGAATCGTGCGGGTGACTGCATAAATAAATAACAAGAAAAAGGAGTAATTTTGAATTCAGGTATATATTCATTCCTGCCTCCTCTTAGAATGACCCCAAAACTCTTTCTTCAGACAAAATCTACCTTGTCACTCTATTAAAACAAAAAGCGATGGCTACATGGCTGGTGAAATATTTACGGACTATAACGTGATTGTAGATTAAATGATTTACTGCTTAAAGTTCGGGATTCGAGGAATTGAGGGGTTAAACACACTGGTGAATTTAGATTTTCTGTATTATTTTAAATTCTCTTGCATTTATAGACCAATCATCTCGTCTCTAGTGTCGGATGAATTTCGGATGAAAGTATTCGAACTTATGATTATAGTCGCTCATTTGCTTTAACACTTTAGTTTAACATCTAAAAAAAAGATCTCAATTTTTCAATGTTAGGTGATGTGTGGAACCAATTTAAATTTGTATGAAACGGTGAAACGGTTAAATAATCAATTTTTTGGATATTGTTCGTCTTTAGTTCATTTCGTAAAAAAAAAAAAAATTACGCAGCTGAAATTAAGCATTTAGTTTCCCTGAATTCAGATGTAATGTGTGAATTCAAAGTTGCACTTGCTTTTTAATTATTCTAAATTTTCTTGAAATCTTCTGTATTCTTTAAATTCTCTTGCATTTATTGACCAATCATTTAATTTTGGATGAAATTCAAATGAAAGTCACTACATGAAAGATATTATAATATCTTTCACTACATCACAATAAAACTTGGGGTATCAAATTGTTGCAGCTATTTTGATATAGAATTTCAACTCAATTTGATTCGCTTGAGAGGATCAATGAAAATTAAGCAGCAGAACTTCAGGGCGTATTAGCATCAGTATGCAGAATAGAATGACAATTGATGATTTTCGAAAAACATTCTTTTCTGCCAAATTCAATATCTGCAATTCGATAATCGATCCTTGATCAAGGGTAGGTTGTAAACAAACATCCAAAACTTTAATAATCATCAATTTATATAAACGGAGCGAAGTAAACGGTTTTTTAAAAATTTGATTAACAATTTAATTTTAAACGTATTTTATTGATGATTATTCAGTCCAGAGGTTTAAATAATTTTATAATGTGTTAAGTAGTTGAAAGGTTATGACAGATGGTTCATGTCGAAATTTCAATGAAGTTGATGATGAATATAGGTATCAAAACGTTTTGCGTCATTTTGATCCATTTGCCGCATCAACTTGATAACTGGTAGTTTTTTGCAATTTTGTGTGATGTCATTGCTTCCTGAAATATACTACTTTTTTCTAGAACTTTGTTCAGCGCGTTATTTTTGATAATATCTCACGTCATTGCACCCAATATTCATAATGTCTATTAATTTCAATATGATTGAAGGCTGCCTTATAGGTAAGATACTTTGATGCATCCTTATAATTTGAATTCTCTTAAATTCTCTTTAATTTACATTGAATTGCCATGATTGACCTTGAATTCTTTTAAATACTTTCGAATACTTTGGAATTCTTTTGATTTTTTTCAATTCTTTGAATTCAGACATGCATTGAAATTTCTAGCGGTTAACTCCTCGACGGAAAAATGTCATTAAATTTATTTTTGAGCCATGGAGGGATGGAGAAGATATTGTCAAAAACTAACCGGCACAATTCAATTATCTAATCACAACTTCCATATACATCTGTGAAGACAGCAAACTTCACACTCGTCGAAATTGCTTATTTTCCTGCTTAGATGCACAATATACTATGAAATCTGACTTAGAAAAAAGCGAGCATCTTCTACACTAAAAAGTAACAAATAAAAAATAAAATCACACAATTATAGTGGGTGACGAAGGAGTTTCTATTCATTTGCTAAGAAATTATAGGTTTGTATGAATAGAGTGAATGAATGAAGGAAGGAAAGCCTTTATTTGATGCGATTGACGAATAAGGTTCGAATCTAATTTTATATAACCGGATTCTGACTGATACCAACGTCGAACCCGATGGTAACATTGTACCTCGCGTGTACCGACAGGCCTGATACCGAGAAATTCGCAACCCTATTTAGTTCGTACATACTTGAAACCCCGTACGTAGAATCGTGATGGCGGCCTTGCTCGCGAGCGGACTCGTCGCGGCCACCGCTGCAATCTCAGCCCCTGTCAGCCGTTACTCACCTGTCTTGGTCCCCTTCTTCGTTTTCCTCTACCGACTCCTTCCCCTCCCCCAACTCCTCATCTTCTTTTTCATCTTTTACTTCTACTTCTTTGGCCTCTTCTTCTTCTTCTTCTTTATTCTTTTTATTTCTTCTGGTCTCCTGCTTAACTAGCGCAACTTAACTCGAATTAAGACGCATTTTAGTAGATGCATCTCAAGGGCCCGTCCAGGTGAAAATAAGCGACTACACTTAACGATGGATTAATAGTCCTTGGTGACACATATAGTGGTTTTCTTTATGCACACGCACGTGTTGCTCACAATCTGGAAAACAAAAGAATGTTTTCAATGTGGGTGGTTTAGCTTAGGAGACATTTCGCGGGAGAGTAAGGGTCCATGTCTTATATTTTGCTCCTCTTTGGGCTATTAATAATTCTGAGGGTACTAAATAACTGTACTAAGTTTCAGTTTAAATTTGATTAAATTGAGAAAGATTTTTGCATTAACAATATCGAGCTACATTTTTCCTCTTATCATAACTGAATTGCTGATATTAGTATTGCTAAATGTTTTAGACAGTTGTGATTCGTAATTTATTGAAATTTTAGGGGGAAAATATAAGAAATGGTAACTCTTTCATTCTTTTATTAAAAATATATATATATTGCTCATTTTCAAACTTGTTCTTTGCAAGATATTTTTTTTTCAATAAATATCATAAACACGGTTCGATGTGTTTTAAAATGCATTGCAAATTTTGGCGGTGTAAAAATTCAGGACATATCAAAGGAAATTTATGATTTTGTTTTACATGTATCACAAAGAACAGGTTTCAGAATGACAAACCCAGGGTCCCGGGGCATAAAGGTGTAAGTGCTAATTTTCAAAAAGGCCTTTTATTAAGTTAAACTAATTGTTTCGACCTAACTCATGTTTTGTCAGAAGAATCTGGTCTATAGTTCGACTTATAAATCGGTCAAAATCCATGTTTGGTATTGTTTTCTAGAAAGTAATTGCATATTTTTGCCTGTTTTTTTTCATATTTCCATTGAGCTAATTGATAAATCGAAGGTTCTGTCTTTCTTTGTTATAAGCTTGAAAAATAAAAAAGTTATGTAGCTTCTTCTGTGTCGGGTGCGGCGTTTTGTGGGACGTGCCGTTGTTAAAAAATTTTTTGTAGATGGTTGTTTTTTGTAAGCATTCTTATCGCGATTGGATTCTGTAATATGTTTCAGTACATAAAAATGAGTAGATACATATTTTTGGTCTTGTGCTGATTCGTCAATTTAAGTAATGAAAACCGCCAGAAAGCCATTTTTTTTAATTTCTCAAGAATGAATCGGAATTTTTCAATAAAAAAATGTAAGGAATAACCGTACAAAAAGACGCTCCTCGGGACATGTCTTTTATATGGAAATGTAGAATAAATTTACAGATGGATGTGCTGAAATTCATTTCTGAATGTTACCAACCTCGTATGAATTTATACATTTAAGAATTTAGACATAAAAGCTTAACACTATAACTGTATGGGTGAAAAACAAATTGTATTTTTTTATTTCGCTGTTAAAACACTTTTTTTTAAATAATTATGCATACAATTTCCAAATTTTATGAATATTAATAAAGTACATAAAATTAAAAGTAAGATATTTTCAAAGTTTGAAAAGAAGTTTTTGTAAATTTGTTCAGTAAATAATATTTTGTTATATTCGAACAGAAATGGAAATTTTAGGGGTGAACCCTAAAAAAATGGGGTGTTTTTAAATACTATGGACATAAGCCTGCTTGTGTTATTTCAGTTTGAATGCAAAATATATGCCGGTATACGGGTTCCAAGATTAAAATTTAAATCCTATGTTGTGATTAATTTTCCAAAAGCTGTAAATTAACTGTAGGGGTAAATTACCCCTTGTTAAAACATTGATATCTTCGCGTCAACCTCTTCTATTGCTCTTCTCAACCTCTGTGTGTGATCCCTCCATCCTCGCCGCAACCTCACTAGTTTTAAACTAAAAATGAAATACGTGCATTTTTTATTTCAAAAAGTTAATTTTTAAGGGAGTACCCTCGGTAATAGAATTACAAATGAGAATCAATTGAAATTTGAATGAGAATTGTATTAAAATGCATTGAAGACCCGGTTAAAATTTTGAAACCTTTCAGAGCTTCATAGACGAGAAATCAATAATTGAAAATAACATGTGGTGTTATGAGAATCATACAAACTGGTTGAGTTTCGGTATAAAATTCAATTGACAAAGTCTGGGTCACTGAGGTTAGGGATATAATTTAGAAGTTAAAAAACAGTCAGGCTGCTGTGTAGACTGCATGTGTCACTTTTAAATTGTACAAATAAGATTGGAAATGCGCAAATTTAATTTTTGAAAAAGCGGCAAAAGTTGCAATAAAATTTTTAATAACAAAAGTTTTTTTTAAGGCTGTGCATTTTTTCAAACGAGACATTGAAACTACGTGTGTTTTAATGCCAATGCATGTTATGAATACTTAATAATGGCAGACATTTATGGGAATGCTATATAATTTCAGGGATAAACTTGAGTGCGGAGCACGAGACGTGTAATGAGAATGTGTTTGTTATAGCCGAAGGAGCTTTAACAAAAGAGAATTTACATGACCAAATTTTTGTTGTCGATGCTTTGACCCATAGTTTTAAAAAGTATGTGCACAAGTGTGGGGAATATACGAAGACCGAGCGCGTAGCGCGAGATAAATACACTAACAAGCGCGAAGCGCGAGAGATATATATATATTATCGAGCGCGAACCGCGAGAATTACAGTCGGGCGCTCCAGGGGCGTTCAAACTTGCGAGCCGCGCGTGCTGCGCTCTATGAGAATGTGCCCGCAAAGTGGGCAGATTTTTATGAAATCTTACTCTTTTAGTCTCCAATAAAGCGAATGCATTAAATTTAGACAGTTTTTTGTGTCTCCTGTTAAATTTGAGTTTTGGCACTAATGCCTTTGTGCCCCAGGACTCTTCAAATAAATGTTGCCTCTAAAGTAAACAAATGGAAAAATCAACTTTTCAAATCAACCAATTTTTTATGTTTGCTCTAAATTTTCAAAATATACGAGTAAAAACTGTCTCAAACATTTTCCTCTATTCTTGTTAGCAACTGAATTATGATAAAAAGAAAAAAATAGGACGAAATTTTTAATGCAAATATCTTAAAAAAAAAACAATTTTGAATTAAAACTTATGACACTTATTCAGTACCCCTAAAAGTGTAAAAATATATGTATTGCTCATTTTCGAAAATTTTAAATGTTGAAATGTTTTGGTATTGATCCCCAGGAGAAAATATTTGGTTTGGATTTTAGCTTGGATCGAGGCTTGCATAAAGAATAATCCAAGATATTTTCGAGTGATTCTAAATGTGTAGGTCGTAGGGCGCAAACAGATAAACGAATATGTCTTGAAGTAATATTTTTATGATTCGATGACAAGATATAATGTATTGTTGTATGTTTTATGACCTAGAGACAATTTAGTTCAACATAAGTCAAAAGGCTCCCAAGTCCTCCGAAGGTCATCACTAGCCGGCTTTAAATTTTGTAGAATGTTAATATTATTTATTTACATGATATTTATTTGTTGTGTATTAATGAATTTGTTTACCTTCAATAATTATATTCTTTGAATGTTGAATCTTAAAAGATTCACCATTTTTTCCTATCTCGAAGATTATATTTGTAGAAAATGACAGTTGTATTCTTTATATGGTTCCAAATTTTTAATTCGAAAATCAGTTATTAGAAAAATTACAAATCGTATCGTCTATAAATTGTAATCCTTAGCAGATTTCAACTATTGTCCCAAATTATCTACCTGTTTTCTGGAAATGGTAATAAAACCAAGACATAGAATAATAAATTATCCTTCCATGTCTAAAGCCAAGTCTATACCTGGTCTTTTGTCTTGGCACAGCTACAGCCATAAATGCAAGAGAAATCTCTTTATCTCAAATGACTAGCTGATGAGACGGAACCAGATATTATAGTATTGAAGACATATTCAAGACATATTGAAAAGATCTCGGAAATGATTCAAGACAAAATCAAGACCAAATATTTATACCTGCTCAAGATCGGTTTTAATTGTATTCTTTCATGTTTCCTATCGCGATTTACCGCTTTATAGTCGCTGAACCTGGTAGTGACGTAGGCGTTGCTGGGCGATAATGCTAGAATATCCGGCAGTATATTAATTGATAAAAAATATAATTTACTGCCCTAATAAATAAGTTACTGTTACGATAATACACTAACAGCAAAGAACGTTGGCCTTTGCGCAAACCCTTGCAAAGGTCTTATGTTAACCACCAAGAAATATTTAAACAAAGAAAATTTGCTTAACAATGATCGGCATTATGTAACGCGATGATACTGATATTTATATGTTCTGTAAAGCTTTCATCGAGTTGGTCATTTCGCGTTCTCGCTCGACATTTACGAGTTACATAAATACAATTAGTCCTCGAACAAGTGCAGGTTAATTTGAAAATATTGTTATCAGTTGAGGTCCTGTCCAAACTAGAAAGATACATAGATACCATTTTTATGAAAATTCAGTTTATGGTATATCAATAGGTTCGTAAAATAAAGCTGCATTTGTACGTCGCTAAACTTGTAAAAGGCATTTCAGAGGGGAGTCGGTCCCCGATAAAAAAAAACTCACCCTTCACTCAGAAAAAAATGTTCTTGAACAAAAAATAAAACTGTTTCCTTGGATATACATGAAAATTTGGTTTATTCAAATAAGTGTTGGTTGATTCAACAAACTATATGATTGACCCAACAAATTTTTTTTGTTAAATCAATAAATAGTCTATCTACCAAGATATTTGGTCAAAACAACAAAAAAATTTAGGTGGGTCAACCGAATACTTTGTTTTTGATATAATAACAATATTGTATGGTTACACCAACAAAAATTTGTTTAATTCAACTAAATCGTTTCCTGAATGTTGCATTCAAGACAATATTATATAGGAATACGGACGATCGTGTTTTTTATTTTTATTTCGACTTCTTATTTCTAAAGTAAATAAAATAACAGACCTAAATTTTGGAAAATGGGAAAGTTGTTCTTATCAAGTTTTCATACGATTCTCGTTATAGAAATATGTCGCTTTTTGGGTGTTGATATATTTTCTCCCATTTCCCATTCGTACCTGTTTTTTGGGTGAACAACTTTTAACGATTTATTGTTTGCATAGCTTGTGTCGTTTGTCCACAAATTATACATTTTTATTTTTAATGTTTCTCACGAATAAAACAAAAACTACGAGTCAAATCAAAAAGTGATTAATAAATAATTTGTAGATCTTTTATTAGATGCATAGATTTGGTCTATTCATATTTTTTCGTATCTTGTATATTTAGTTTCACCGTTTTGCACAAAATGTACATTTTCGTTGGATTTTTTGGATTTTGAAAATGCTATAACTCTGAGAATTTTCTTTCTATCAAAAAATTCGTTAGAAAATTGTTCGAATTTCAGAGTACTACAAATAGCCGTACATCGATTTTTTTAAACTTTGAATTTAAATTTTTCTCTAAAATAGGTAGCTAACGAACTTGTCTTTTCTTTTTGCACCTTTAAAAAGTTTGCTAAAGCACAATCCAATCCAAGTAGTCATTCAAAATTTATTCGGTATACACCCGATTAAAAATGCTTCAACTTGAGTTTGACTTGGTTATGTCTTTAGTTCCTCTCCAAGACATCGATGTCTGACTGCGTCTGTAAACTGAGTCGAGACATAAGCCTTCGTCTTACTTTTGTGGCCATGACAGGTAAAATGGCGTTTACTTGTTTTAAGTCGATCTTTTTCATCATCAAACAAGTATAATACAAATGAAAATCCGTAAATAAGTTGA
>NC_046659.1:93418490-93454874 GCF_010883055.1 Belonocnema kinseyi | reverse complement strand
TACATGTATATGTATATTGTATAAAAATATATAAGATTGTGTAATTATTAACAAAGATTAGCTTTTATGATAGGCATTCTGACCCTTTTTGTTAGGACAGATATACACTCAAAGTTATAAACCGCTCATCTTGGATTCATACAAATTCGACGCAAGAGATGAATTTATGTCTTCAAGACATAGGAACTTGTCTCTAAGACATAAAGACAGATACCGACGTAAACACTATTTTTTTTGGCTCGGGGCCTCAAAACAATTTTGTTAATTAAAATTTAATGGCACCTTGTGTCGTTTTTTCGGAAAATTAATTTGTTTATTTTTATTGTTATTTCGCGATTTGAACAAAAATACGCATTCTACCAAGACGTAATAAATAAAAAATGTGTAGATCTTTTTGGATGAACAACCTTTTTCTTCTCATCTTTTTTCGCATCTTGCATAGTTTGACCTCAAAATGAAGATGCTGATTTTTTAAATTATTTTTTATGCTAACAAAATTTTAATTTTCAATTTTTCAAGAAAATTTCATAATTTGATTTGATAAATTCTATATTCCATAATGTTTGAAAAATAAAAGGAACTATTTTCAAATAGGGCTCAGGCAATGATTTTAAATTTGGTTTAAAACTTATATGGTATGCCAGGGAACCGTAATGAAACAAAAAATCCCATATATGCACAAACCTTTCAATTAAATTTGGCTCAGTGCCACCATGCATCCAGTTTCCGCATAGTTCTTATCAATGTTTTCGCGCAATAGTTACAATACATCATTGGTATTAGCGGTTAGAGCGATTGAACGACAGCTATTGAAATGGCGCGCCTAACTTTTTGCACGGATGAGAAACGTGCGCCACCAGCAAAAGGGCCGACGCTGTCGTCATCGTCGTCCACTCGATATGGTGGCACAACCTGACCACGGTGTATACTGTATAGTCACGTTGTATACGGTTGGCGGGCGAACACAGGGGGGCTGAGGGTTTGTAAGAAAGCTAACTGAGGAGGAACCGAGGAACTCAGGCCGGGATCGGTAGAATACCGGGCAGTCCTTCTCGGCGCGCCGTGCAAGCCCTACGTGGCGCGACGCCGATCTTCAAAGTGTACCAGTTCGCTTCGTTCCCCAGTGCCGCGTATGCTCCTTTGGGGTCTTCGCATCCCTCCAAATAAAACGAAAAAAGTGAATTCAGAAACTTAGAGCGCGACTACATTTAGTAGAACCTTCATTCGCCGGAACGAAGCTTCCAAAGGAAGAAGCGCATTTCTTCCCAGTGGTATTCGTTTCAGTGCATTTCGTACCTGTGCAGTTAAAAACTTGACAAACACAAAAAGTGTAGTGTTGTTTACGTTCAAGAGGATTATTATATTATGCAACAACAAGAACGAAGTTCATTTTGATGTTGATACAGGTGGTTCAGCCGAGAAAACCGCGTGCGGAACTTAGTCTTCGACTTGAACTTGGTGTGAAATGCGTTCCGGAAGCAGGAGCAACAGACCGAATCCAACCGTTTAGAACAAACGTGACCCTTGTGAATATCAACTGCCAGTGAAGTAATTCGAAATGCGAATTTGCTTTCAATGGACCCTCTCTCATGCTCGGTCGAATTTCATTTGAAAATATCACTCGATGAAGCTGGAAGACCAAAAATATTGGCTACTCAGCGATCCTTATAGTGAATCCTATTTCTTCAATAAAAAAAAATCATAGTCCAAGGTCCCAGCAGGCCTAGCGGGAGGTCCTGAATTTAAGAGAACCTGGGAGGACTCGATAAACGGAAATCGGAGCGCGGGATCGAGTGTGTTTGCATGAGGCCCCTCTTTTGGGCCTTGGACTCAACCGGAAAAACGAGGAGACCGGTCGCTTGACCACACGCTCACTCAGAGCGTGTCTCGTGCGTACGATAGAGTTACGTAACCCTCTTTGCCTCACGCACGCGACTGCATAAAAAATATTTTCGTATATAATAACTTTGTTGCAATCAAATTTTAAATTGCAAATTAATTTTTTTACGTTTTCTTTCTCATCCACGAGAAAGGGATTTTAGCAAAGGGTCGAGTATATCCCATCGCTACCACCATTAATCTTGCTTTACTAGTTAGTTTCTTCAAAAATTTGTTCGGGGTATCTACAATTTTGTACACCATTATGTATATTTGTTTGGAGATTTATTCGGGTGCTTTAAACCGGTGTGACGAAAAATGGCGGTAAATCTGATAAGATTGAAGGTGGCTGGAGCCAGGGTCTACAGTTGAGGCGGAGATCTTCGACCCTCGGAATCGATCGCGATCGTTGGTCGACGGCATCGGATCCTGAGACGTTAGTACAATCCGTTAAGGTTAAAGATTGAAGACCGCAGACCGTCATGATTATCTCGAGTCTGGGTTCGAGAATATGTGCTTTGGACATCGGACGTTCGCGTCTTCGCGAGGAATAAAATAAGATCCAATCGGCTTTCTGCAAAAGCTACACACACCGTAGAAGGGAACTCAGGATGTATCGAAAAGAAATGGATGACGCGGTGCAGAATGGTCCCCCACTGGATCAGTGGTTCTCATTACGCTCGCTTAATGATAAAGAGGAAAAACGATCCTGTACCTTAGGAAGCGGTGCTCTCAGATTTATTCGGACGCGAAGCAGCATCCGGCGCGAATTGAAGCGGCACTGCAATCGGTGAGATTTTTAGAGATATTTAGACAATATCAGAGAAACATTTTTATCTTATCGGAAAATTTATAAAAAATAATTTTGCTGTTTGCAACACTATTTTCAACCAATTGCGATGGTTCATATTTGAATAGATTTTAGGAGATTGATTAAATATATAAGCACAGAATAGTAACACCATATTTATTGGGTTATTGCACGACAATAATTTACTTAATTTTCATCAGGAGTTCAAGCCACAGACCGACGCAAAATATCACTTTAGTGACTTCAAAAAGACCATTCTCCACTACAAGTGTATACTAGTTTGATCTTAAATAGCTAATCCGCGCCAGTCCTGGGACAGACCAGACCATCCAGAATATACATTTTAGTTATAATTTTACACAATTTTTAAAGTAAGATTTTAATGAGATAAAATCTTTTTTGGAACCAAGGGTCAATGCTCATATTTCTTAATCTCTAAAAATACGAAAAGCATATCTACATAAATTAGTTTAAAAAAATGTATTCACCATGGTTGTTCGCTCAATTCTAAAATCTAGGTAATAGTATTTCAAATAGTCTGTAACTACCATTTCTCTGAATGCAAAAAGTGAGGCATTTTGAATATTATAGTTTTGTTCAGTCTCTTTGCTTCTTTATTGCTCATAGAATATAGTTTTATTTCACCATTAGAATATCTTATACAGCATTTATGATTTTGCAATAAAAATTGTGGCTTCACTTTCCGGACTATCAATTATTTTGTACTTCGGAGCTGTCCTCAAAATTACGTAATTTACCTCTGAAAAAAGATAAAAAATTGAGTCCCTATAAGGAAGAACCCTTTCATTAACTTTCTTTTTTAATTTCTCCACAAAAATAATGTAGTAATTCTTCCTTAGTTGTTTTGATCATGAACTTGGTTAATTAAAAAAAGTCCATTCTTGGTTTGGATTGCGAGCTATTTTTCTTTTTACTAGAGTGGGGTGAGGATTAGAACTATTTTATGTGGTTCTAGACTTGTGAGATCTTAACACGACCGTGTTCAAATGCTCTACATTCTTCCTCTTGAAAAAAACAACAATTCCCAACATTGTTTACTAGCTCGAGAGCCAACAGTAGGGCCCATGGGATTCTAGGTGGAATCAGCCGTATTCCCATAGTTTTTAGGACGAAAAAATTTTATTTCGTTGTCATTTTTATTTAAATCTTATTATTATAAGATTTACATGATACAAGAAATCCATTTCCAAGTGTATTCCGTTATTCATATATTTAGGCGTACCAAATATAACACTTATAATTTTCATTTTAATAATAAATGTATTTATAAAAGTAGAATTTGTTTTGATAAAGGTCCAAAAAATCTACACACTCTTTATCTATAATAATTCTTTAAAAAACTGAGTAATGTATAGATTTCGACGAAAAATGGAAGTTATAGTCTTGTTTCCATTTCTACTATTATTTTAGGAAAATTTATTTACTTATTTAAATCAAAAATGTTGTGTCCTATGAAAGTTTAAAAAATTATAAGCAATCACATAAATTGTTTCTTGACTAGAGTTTGCAAAATCTCAGAGATGCAGTAGATAAAGTATGTATCTGGTCAGCCATCAGGCAGAAAAAGGCCACGAATGCTATATTTTCCTACAAACCACTTAAAAGACATTATTTCCACAATCTTCGTTTACTCTTCTGCATGTAATCTAAATAAATAACGTTTGGCTAAATTCTTTTTATTCATTATGAAGTGTATTTTCAATTGCGTAAAAAGTAAAAGTATTATAGAAAAAGCCAGTGTAGGCATAATTCAATCTTTAATACACCAAAAGCTGTGTCGTTGCCAATTAAGATTTTTCACTTTGACGTTTATAGCCTTTTTATGTATCGTCTGTACATAACTCTTCAATTTTTACTACATCGTAAACCTTACGAAATTTCCAGAGCTTATGAAGATTAATTACATTATTAAACCCCATAATATGCAAAATAATTTTGATAAATATTAAAAGATTTGTATCAAATATTCATCGCTTCTGTCCAAAGTCACTTTTCCAAATTGCTGACAAGGATTAAAATGAAAAATAGGTTCATGAAGGGGGAATCAAATACTTTTTTAAATGACTGCTCGTGAGTATAAGTGTCGTCATTTTGGGGTTTACGACTTTTTTAACATCCCTGTTGTGACATTCCGACAGCCGTATAATTACGCTTTCGACTTTCATCTTTTTAGAGCCGCTGCTTTTGCTGTAAAAGGACGACACCTTTCATTAACATTCGTGGGTGGATAAAATTGTTTTCGACAGTACCTTTCGAGTAAAACATGCATAACAATTTATTTTGAAAGAAGGAATACATTTATAATTTTGTTGAACATGAGTTTTTGTATATTATAGCAATTCATTACTCTCAATTTTAAAAATGTGAGACTTTCATTTTCCATAAAGTGTACACAAAGTATCTACTAATTAACCACCTTATACATTGTAGATATATTTATCATTTGTTTCAAAATACTTGAATGACTTGCGACTCCTTGTACCTTAGGCTAGATCTTATATGAGAAAGGGCTTTGCAAAACTTATTCACATCAACTTCCCTTCAACAATAACCTAAACTTTCCGCCCAGCAATAAATCAATTTCTATCTAAGTAACAACACAACAATAGAGCAATAAAACAATCTAATTAACAGTATTTCATTTCTCCAATCTTTTCTGCTTAGAAAAATGTATTAAAGGCGGAAAAAGACTGAAATTTCGATGCAAATTCTAATTTTTATATCTCACAAGAATCGCATAACTTGTATACTTTCGATTTTTAAGTTATTTTATTTTCCGTGCATACGATACATATATTTGAACATACGATTTTGAAAGGCGATTTCTCCAGCTCTAGTTAACAAATAATCCCAACACAGATAGTCATAAAAACGTTAACCCTACTTGAGTATAAGAGTTTATGTAGAAGATAAATTTTAGGTGGAGGTGTATACTCAGTGCAGTCGGACATGATTTAACTGTTTATATCATTTGTCTTTCTCAACGCTAAGAATTTCATAACAATTTTAAGTCAGGTAGATTAGTCTTGACAACAGTAAAATCCGAGAGCTTCCGTGGCCGTGTGACTAAACGCTCGGATTTATTTCTCCGAATCTCACACCATTAATCGAGTCAAGTCGAGAGTGTCGATATGCTTATGATACTCGTAACTATCGTATGAGTGAATAAATCGACCATTTTTCATTAATCAGACTTATATCTGCTTTCCCGTTGGGTGGCATCAATATGAATTCGAAAGGATTAAGAAACTACACTTTGATCTCAAAGTTTAAAAAGTGTTTTTTTTTTAAAGTAATTTAAATATTTCACTATACACTTTTTAATAAACAGCTACTTGGCTTTGCACACAACATAAATTACTTTATGCAAATGATAACAAGCAGTAAGGTTTGGTCCACAATTATTACGCTGAGGACAGGCAAGTCTCAGTTTTTTTCGTGTCGCTGAAACTAAAAAAGATGAGCAACATCTTTCAACGAAATGAAATCGTGGAAAAAATGTAACGAGCTCGGGATGAGACATTTGATGCTGTAAATTAAAAAGATATTTTATACTGAAATTCACTTTAGCCCTTTCGGTAGTATTTAAACGTACAAGATCCGCCGCCTCTTCTGTTCGGGCGTCGTTTATGTGTGAGTGGGCCTTAAATAATCACCAAGCAAGAATTATCGCGACACGATTATTCCGTGTTTTAGCTCGGAGCGAACTGTCCAGTCTAAAAGAGCTACTTACTCTTTTTCTGGACCGCCGCGTCGCGCATATAACAAAGCATTGGGTGATCCAAGATTGGTTTAAGTTACTCGCAGACACAAACACACACATATATACATATGTCGAACACATTTGCTCACGCAATCACGCGTGTGCGTTTCCTACGTATGGGCACTGGTAGACACACGGAAAGGAACAGGCGTGTTGTTCGAAACACTTCCGTGTTGTTCGACTAATGAATCGCCTTCGTCGAGCCCTTACACCCCCGACTGAAAAGACTCACGATCACGTTATTTCTTTCTCTCTTCCTCTCTTTTTCTCTCTCGCTCTTCTTCACTTGACTATACCGTTTTTGCATCTCTCATTCACTATCGCACTCCCTCGTTGTCAGTCCTTTTTTCTGGGACCTTCCCCTTCCACCCTTAACAAACCACCTATCACAGTACTCACTATTCGTCCTCGCATATTTAATTATTTATGAGCCAGATTGAACCCTCCTTCGATAGGTCAGAACCTGATCGGCTCTAAGAACCATTGGGCATTGTCGAATAATAAAACGTGACTAAAGAATTCGTGTAACCAATCAAAGTCACTTTATGCATTTTTAAGCACATGCAGGAAGACAAGTTTATTGATGTGTGGTTTTTTCACTTTTAAGCTTTTTCTTATTCTGAGGATGGAAATTTCATGCATATGGGAAAATCGCTGAAGCTTTTAACCAAGTATGGTTCTCACAGTCGAATAATTGCACTGTAATCATGTCTGAGGCCGTGTCTTTTGAAAAGTTGGATGTTTTCATTGAGAAAACTATTAAAATGATTATTACAAATAAGTCCAATGGTAAAATCACGTCAGTTTACAGTTTATGATTAACTGTGATAAAAACACAACTTGAATAATATTGGTAATAGTAGTTCTTTATATGTATCCAAATATTAATTCTTTAGTTTCCAACATCAAATTTTTAATCGGTAACTATAGAAAAAGTCATTTCCCTTCGCTTTTTGTGCACTCACATATTTTATTTATTTCGTACACTGAGCATGAAACTGGCAGAAAAAAAGTATCACTCTCTGACTGTATTCTAGATATATCGATATTTGTTTACTCTATATTTGTTCAATCATCTTCGATTTATTTGAAACTCACTTATTTAATGTATTTTTCCACGCTGAACTCTAATCTATTCGAAAAAATCGTTGCTGTCGAAATTTTTTTTATATTATTGTTAACATTTATCGATACACCACACGCTTAGAGTTTACCCTCTACCAAAAATCATTAGTAAGGGTTTGGATGTGCCTCCGAATCAGAAACTTTCCTAATTTGAAGGGACCCCTAACACTTTCCAATGGTCCCCGATTTTTGTAGGGGGCCGATTAAAAGGTGTTTGGGGTTAGTAAAGGTGGCCATTATACCTCCCTCTCACCTTTCTAAGGTCCCTCCCCCCACTTAAGCTGTCTTTTTAGTTTTTTTTTCTGTTAAAATTGTTACGCATGAAACTAAAAAATCATTGTGCAATAATTATTTTTCAGTTTCCAAATTCAGGTTGTTCTATCGAAGAGAGGTTTTTTTACGTATAAGCTTTATAATTTTAAATAGTTCTGAATTATAACACAGAGTAACCACAGGTCAGAAGGTAATGTACACTTTTTAGAAGTGTTTATGATAAACGTATACTTAGTAATTTGCATATTAATAATTAATTGTTGTATTTTTTTAATGTCCCGAAGGTTTATTCAAACTTACGGAGTTCATCTATAGTTGTGAAATTATTTTCATCTTACTTGTTAAAGTTTGGAAGATTTTAGGTTTTTTAAATCAGAGCAAAAGTAATGTCGAAATTAAAAAAGGAGAAGAGTCAATACTTTTAGTTTTAGAGCCGAGAAAAAAAGATTTCTTTTTAATATAATAGAAATGAAAGTTCATTTTCATGTTTCGGGTGCAATATATATATATATATATATACTAATTTAAAAGATTTACATAATAAATAGACGCATATTATTGCGATGGAAGAAACAATACAATTAAAAAAGAATGTGGTCCAAATAGGTGTACATATAATAACAAATTATCATGTCCACTTATCTTTCACTGGACCCAAATACCGGCCGCATTACTGACGTACCACATCTTTTAAATCTGACACTGATAAAATTATATCGCACAAATTACAATATATATCGTAATTCATGCGCTATATATCGTAATTATCGCATTATAATAGCGCAAAATCGTGACATCGTACATTGCAAGTTTTTGCAATATATACCGCATAATTGTGCAATCTATAACGTAAGAAATGGGGATTCCCATCCGTCAGTTACATTTTGCGCTTTTTCTAAATTGTATTAAGTAAGTTCTAATTCGTCTACAATAATGTGATTCATTTCGGAATAAAATATATCAGTAGGTATATATATTTTTGTGTTTTCTTTCGTAGATTCTACATGTTTTACTGAAATTTGCTCACTTCAGCACGACGCAGTCAACGAGTTCAGAATTATTTTCCAATTCTCAATGAAACTCTCGCCGAAATATGGTTAATCATTAACAGTTGCAGGTCTTACCTGCAGCAAATTTTTAATTTTCTCTGTGATTGTTTTAAATCTAGTGTCCCGATTTATACCTCGAACTGACTCATACTCTGCCTTTTTCGCATTGCTGCTAAGGGCGCCGTAGCAGGCGATAGCAACAAAATTTAACTTCATTTTTGTCTGTGATATTAGTGCATTATAATATCGTACAAAGCTCCGGGACCTGATTGTACGTTATCATATTGGGCATTCTTGCAATATAGAGATTTTGCGATATCATTGTGCGATATCTTTTTCTTCGTGGATGGTCGTTAGGTACCCAGATCGAGACCATTTGAAAGAAGGATCAATTTTATGTCAATTGGATTGTCAACCAATATTTCCTAAAAATGACGAACAATTTGTAGAGGAAAGACCCGAAGTAATTTGCTTTTAGAGTTTTGTATCTAGAAACGGCAGTTAAATTGTATTCATTAAGATAACTTTTGTTTCAAATAATATGGTTAACGGAAAAACGTAATACTAGTTCATAGTTCATTCACTAGTACATTGACGTGTCCAAATGAAAATGTGCGAACTCGCTGATATTCCCAATATAATTTATATGGGAACCTTGAAGCTTCGACAGTTCACTGTGCGAGTTGGCACCTTTTTATTCGGACATGTGGATATTCACTTCACATGTTTTAACAGATAATTAAGCTATAAAGATTTACAATCTGAATGTTTCATAACTTTCTTAAGAACAGATTTGAGATGTTTAGGAATAGAACACTCGTGACTTTCAGTAGTTTTAAAAGATAATAAACAAAACTTCAAAATACATCCAATATCAATTGCTATATCACTTTTCATGTGATTTTTTTTATAATGCAATCGCTTTCTCCTATGCATCACATTTACAATTGAGCGGTTGGATGCAACAATAGTTTACTTGCGTTTTAAGAAATTACTTGTTTTCTATTTTTCTTCATGAAGTTAAGTGCAAAACAAATAAAAAACCAGTGACTTCTAAAAGTAAAAGTGCGATGTTATTGCACATAGCCTCTCAATTGCGTTTTTCTCTAAAATTGACATCTAAAAAAAGATACTGAATGATTTTTATTCCTAAGTCTAGAAAGTATTATCGCTGCCATTATTTATGATAACTTTGTTATGATCAGCAATAGCTTTCATAGTAACTCTCTTATTTGAAACCCAATACTTGTCTTCACGAACACTGAACACTAATGAAGTATAACACAATGTAGCACAGTACAACGTCTCTAGTTTAATTTAACCCAATAATTATCAGAGTTAAGAATCAAATTTGAAGCGGTTCGAACTGTGTTCATCACGGATCTTCTACCGGTCGTTTACCCTATTCTCTTCCGAAGGAATCGATAACACGTCAAGACATCATCTGAGCACGCTGTTCATTGGTAGCATAGTACGACCATTCGTGAACAAGCATAATGCATAACGGACAAACAGGTTGTCCGAGACAAGTTCAGTACCAGTATCTGAATCTAAGATCCCCTGTATGGTTCAACGAAGCCACGACCTCGCCGACACGATTTGCGGCCATTACTCATAGTCATAACTATAATCAGATTCGAAAATTGCCTCCGATAATATTCGTAGACCTCGAACGAAATATTAGATCGATTCTCGATCCTCCTGAGGCTCGCTGGTAGAATTAACAGGATGTTACTTTTTAGTTTCTTTCGAATCGCATACCCTACAAAAGGCGAATGCGGGCGAGCAGGATATTCTTCTCAAAGGTGAACACAATCGAACAGAATTTTAAACGATTCCGAGGGTGGATAAGGATGAGGAACGGATAGAAGTACTTTCTTGAGAATATCATGTTTATAACGAAGCATCGCCGATTACTAGTCATAATATAATACTTACAGGAACCAAGATCTTGTAACGTCTGTTTTAACGATAGTTTTACTTAATTAACGTAGTATATTATTCGCAGTAGAAAATAATCCAAGATATAGAATAAATCAAGATTTCTCGAACTGTTATTAGGTATTTTCTGTTTATAAAGTTTCGTTGTTTAATTTGTTTAATTATTCTTCGCGGATCAAAGAATTTTTCAAAATGAAACTATATCAACATTTATCAATACTTAAATACTTATTCAAAAGTATTTGAGCAGTGTGACGCAGAGATTTCCAATTTTGTCTCAGCCATGATTAATAATGTGCAATTCTTTGAGAACGCAGTAAAAGGTTCGCATTTCAATAAACTGGTTGCAAGGTTAAATCTTCCACAACCGATGTCGTTTTTCAATTCGAACAAATGGGGGAAAACATGCGGTGTTAGACGAACCGTGCCCTGAAAATATTGAAAGAATAATGCCCATAATCGATATTCTGAATCTTATTACCCGAGATTGAAAGTATTAAATATTACCTTTTCAATTGGACAATTTCGTCCAATTATGTTGAATACATTCGGAATGTTGAATCGAGACATTATTTTGGATTTTCCCACCATTTGATCTTCCAGAATGTGACAGAGTCGAGAAGGATTGTCGGGAAATTGGAATTCCACTCCATCTTCTCTTATAACCCTTACTATAAGCTGTAATGTACAAATCTTGAATTGCTTAGAATTAGTTCAAGAAAGCTTTATTTTATACAGAAATTGCAAATAATAATAACTTGTGATACAGTAGTTTGAAAATAATTATACACTGAATAAATATACCATTAGGTCATTAGCTATCGTAATTGTCTTTTCGAATGTGAGGTAGGCAAACTTTTCATCATTTTGTTGTTTGATGGTAAAGGAAATTTCATTGTTAACAAAATATGTTAGCTTCTCTCCCAGTATTGAGCTCTCATACTTAAAGGCCTAAAACATAATTATTTGTTACATTAACAAATATAGCGCTCCACGCGAATTTATTACACATTTCTTATTTTGATTACCTAATTATCAAATTTAAATATTTGCTTCCATTAGAGTACTTTAAGCTATAAATAATAATCATAAATTAAAATAAATATTCAATCCGTCTGTAAACCATCAAAATCACAGAATTTTAAAACATTAACCTTAAATAATTTGTACTTGCAAATTGTCAAAATTAACATGTTTTCAATTTGAAAGATTTACAACTTAAAGTTGTTCTAAACGATTCTGAAAATTCTTCAATTATAATGATTTGCAATTTAAAATTCTTAAGTTTTTAGGATGTCTGAATAAAAATTCTTAAATTTGGGAAATTTTTAAGATTAAAAGTCAAGTTTTTAATTCTAAGTCTTCTTAATTGAAGAAATTTCAACAGTAAATTATCAAAATTTATCTCGTTTTTAAGTTTCCAGACAATGAAAATATATTTTTTTCGATATCGATGTACATTATGAATTGTAACAATACTAATGATGTACATTTATTGAAATAATACATTTTCAGGGTAGCTGTGAATAAAAATTAATGCCAAGTGAGGAAAAAATTGTAGCAATGAAAAATAAAATTAGTATACATTTAATTTAATAGATTCGAACATAATATAGAAAACTTCGCGTTTTTGACCAATTTTAATCTAGTACTGAAGGAGCTTTAATGACAGAGAATTCACTGCAAAATCCATTGCAGAAATGTGGGGGAAGTACAATGACGGAGCGCGTTTTTCGAGACAAATATATTATTGAGCGCGAAGCGCGAGATCCAGCAGACCCGCTTCCAAGGCGCGATGGGAATACGCCCACGCAGCAGGAAGATTTTTACATATATAATATATGTTTCCGTATATAAAAAAAGAACTTCAAGTTACTTGAACCAGTGACTGGAAATTTAATAAATTACTATTTTCACCAAGAAACTATCATTGCAATTAGCTCCTTTCTTAAGGAGCTTCCCTAACGTTGCATCTAGTTTTAAAAGGTCCTAAGCCCAATAAAAAATGAGTTTTATGTCGATCTAATTATAAATACAATACTGCAAATAAGTTGCCCTAAAATATCTGGAACATTTAAATATACAAATAAACGATTTTTTTTAATCACAACACTTGTTCACTTACGTTCACTTGTGTGAAAGCATACACGCTAATGGCGTAAACGAGAATTTCGTGCATGATTCGCACTCTCATTATTTCACTCCGTTAGCTTTCTCACAAATTATAATAAACTACGCGTGCTAAGTTCTACAGAGTAATGATATCACAAATATAAAATTATCAATTGTCTTTGTGATATACAATCGTAAAAAAAGTTAGGTCAAATAAGTAACGTGGGGATATCAGTGAGCGATAAGGTAATTGCCACAAGGTCAATTTGAGTCAAGTTCTCAATGTTAATTGGCGCATGGCTCCAAACCCAATGCACCTCCTATTCTTTCGTGCGGTAATCGTTGGAATCGATTCATTATCCAGGTACTCGTGTGCCCTCCTGGTAGTACCGTTACTAAATCATGATTAAAAAAATAAGAGTATCAACCTGAAACTTCCAAGATGTGATGGCGTGAGATTTTGTTTTTATTCTTTCTTTTATCAAGGAACAGGCTATAGTATTTACGTCGCTGCCGCAAAAAAAAAGAATGTGCCAGGGACGAATCTGCGGTCTTACCGTAATATTAATTAATACGTTGAATAACATTAGCCATACTTCTTCCATTAAGGTTCGACAAAAGCAAACTTCATACAGTAGGTCAAATTATTTAAAAAAAATTTTATTTAAAAACCGAGTGCATAAATCTTCATACCGCTGCTGTCCAACGGAAAAACCTAGAAGTGATATTTTCCATCGAACTTATTTTGCTATGCAAACATACCTGACAATAGTCACAATGGTAAATGTCACTTACTATTGCTTTTTCTGTTGGACAGCAGACCGGAGCCAGATAATGACATATACACATGGAAAGAATATGTTAGACTATCTACACTTTAGCTGCACAGAACAAATGAAAGATAAAATTGACATCGATTCCAGGTGAAAGATTCACCGCAACAAAAATTAACCTTGCCAGATAAACTTTACATGATTCGAAGATAATTTCCGATTTTTAACCTTGTCTGGATAATCTTTCGCCTTATAATCGTTTAATCGCTCGATTTATATTCGAGGTGTAGCGAGAATTACGACGCCAGCACTATCTGTCGTCGTTAAACTTCATTGAATTAACTGCCTAATGCTAAAATTTGATTTAAAAAACTTGAAAAATTGTAAAAATTAAAAAAAAAGTTACCTGAATCTATAATCTTCTAAGTTAGTTCAAGTTGTAAGAATCTGTGATTTTATATTTATAGGGCTCTCTCTAATGCTCATAAGTTATATTCCTAAATATAAATATAAGACTAAAATAATATAAAATTTTATACTATTAAAATACTTTACGCATAAATTTGTTTTTCATCAATAATATTTGGAAACATTCTGCCAAAAAAGCACATGCGAGCTATATTCCATTTTTCTTACAGAAATCTGGAATTTGTTAAAATTCTCAATGTAGCTCATAGTGTTTTTATGTCAGGAATGATTTAATTATAAAAATAAGTATTAAATTTGCAATCTAGGTCGCATCCAGATCTACTAGATTTTACTATAGGTAGCGCCAGTACAGCTATGAATTATTTCCACACGGGACCTTAATGCAAATAACGCAAAATATGAAAAAATTCAACAGAAGAAAAAAGTTTATTTTTTATTTTTATTTTGACAACATAAAAAAGAATGAAAAATCCAACAGTTACAATTTGCGGCCAAACTATGCAAGATACCACAAAAGACGAGCAGGCATTTGAAAAGATCTACAAATTTGTTATCAATCATTTTTTGATCGGGAATATGAACTCCAGTCTAACACAAACGAGAGAATGAAATTACGTCAGTTTTAATAGAAATGCATTTTATGAATTATAATAATATAAATTTATGGGAATGATATACAATTTCAGGGATAAACTCGAGTGCGAAGCACGACATACGTGATGAGAATGTGTTCGTTAAAGCCGAAGGAGCTTTAACAAAAGAGAATTCACAATCACCAAATTACTGTTGTCGATGCTTTAACCTTTAGTTTTAAAAAGTCTGTATACAAAGACTGAGCGCGTAGTGCGAGGTAAATACATTATCAAGCTTGAAGAGTGAGAACCAACATTCGCGCGCCCTGGACGCGCTCAAACGCAACTGTTTTTAATTGAAGTATAATTATTTTTATTTAAAAAATCAAACATTTAGTTGAAAATTCATTTTTACAGTAGGTTGACAATTCAACTATTTTGTTAAAAATTCTCCTCTCTTGGTTAAAAGTTACCTTTGTTGTTGAAAATTCTTCTTAGATTTGAGGCTCAACTCTTTTCTTCAAAATTCATCTTGCGGTAGAAAATTCGTGTTTTTTTTTTGTTTGCTAAAAATTCAACTATTTTGTTGAAAATTAATCTGTTTTGGTTGAATTTTCAACTGTTTTCTTAAAAACTTGTATTTTTCGATTAAATTTGACTATTTTTCATTTATAATAAAAATATTTTTGCACCTGCAATCAGTTGTATTGAAAAGAATGTATTTTCCTAATATTGCCCAATTTTTTTTAAAAAAATCATTCTATTCTCCCGCTTTAAAAGCATTTTTGGCTGTAAAGTCTGTCTTTTTTTGTTTTCAGATTCTAGTTAGTTATCCGTAAATTTAACATTGAGTTTAGGATGGAAATAAATTCTTGCAATTTTAGAATAATTATAATATTGTGCTTAATTGAAAGTTTCTTTCTCGAGTGACAAGTCCAGGAAACTACAAAATCCCATAAAATTGTATTGGAAGCAACCGTAGCGCCTTCACAGAAATACTATTGCTATGTATGCATGTTCTGAGACACGAACCTTGTTCTTTTTGTTTCATTGCATTTAAATCTTTTGTTTTTCCTAATTTCCTATATTAGTCTTGATTGTTTTTTCATTTATATTACAAATATATTTTCTGATATCACCTTCCTTTCCATCACGTTTTCCCTACCTCTTTCGCGTTTTATATACATGTATTTTATTTCTATTGTTTTATTTATCTCTCCTAGGTTTCTCTGCAATTCTTTCAATGTTCTCTTAATGCAGTTTGCATGTCATATACCGAAAGTTGAATATTATTCATATTATCTTATCGTTAACCAAAAAATTTAAAGCAATCAGTTCGTTCAAATACTTATAACAGATTGCTTGTATCTAGAGGAGATGATTAACAGAGAGAGAACTGTCATAAATGGCTGTGTACTGCACAATTAATCTTTTTATAAAAAAAAGATTAGACTTTTTAATTAAAAAACTAGACAAAATCGACGAAAACTACTTTTCCAGGCTTGTGCAATAGAGGAGTTTTTTCATAAAGGAAAGAAATGTAGCTTTCTATTTTATTTGAAGTTCTTAATCTCCCCACTGCCTCATTCCACAGACTTTCAAAAACTGCACATTTCGTAGTTTTTGTTTTGTTCGTTATTTTTTTAAATAGAAAATCTATACTTTTTTAGTTTCTTTTTACAATATCAAAGTCCCGGGTGGAAATTTAAGTTGGGGGTTGGCCAGTCTACGGCTGGAGAGCCCGGCTTTAAGTCGGGAGCTGACCGGGGTTTCTGGTCGGAATGCGACCAACGTCGTCACGCTGCGCTGGCCAGCGTCTGGCCATGGAGCATGGCTGGGAGCTGGCCGGGGATTTCGACCGTGGCCCGGACAAGATTAATTGCTGCTTTACTAGATTTAAATAATTCGTGTTTCAATTGCATGAGGAGCATCTGTCACAGAGTTGGGGGATCAATTTTATTCTTTTTTACTGTAGAATTGGAGCATAGTAATATATAAAATTCTACACGCCCAGCACACAGACAACATTAACTATTTTCATGTAGTCTTTGAGAGACAAAAAAGGTTTAAAAAATAAATATTAAATGATTGCGAGTATTTTGACTTTAAATATTAATAGACCTGTTTCTCCTGTACTCTTTTTCGAATTATTTATTATTATGCGACGTTATGTAAATATAAAATACACGTACTTTTAACAGGAATATCAGTAAAATACTTTTTAAACAAATAATTTAAATCGACTACAATTTTTCTTCGCGTGATATTTTGTTTTTTCCCATTTTAGAATATTTTACAACTTTTTACAATGACAGGAAATGTGATTTTTTATGAACATTTAAAATTTTCAACGACGGAACTTAGAAATTCAATAGTGAACGTTGAAAATTTTCAATGATAAAAGTTTCTTGACTTTCGTGTAAGGTTTGGTTTTTAGGTGTTTTATACTATTTTACAACGTTTAAGATTGATCGAATTTTTGTCACAAAATGCATGGTTTGAAAGTCTGAACTCATGAAACGTTCAAAGTTGTGGTGTGAAAAAGATATTCACCCAATATATTTTCACGCGTGGAACATCCATGCGGGTATACGCATCCATTTTTTAATGAAATCAGAGAAATTAATTAAGTTATAAACAAAGTTCAAAAATTTTATTATTGCCAATCAGCGCCCAGCCAGCTACCGTCTGAACATACGATCATGAGATTTGTCCGATCAGAGCCCAGTCAGCCCCCGACTGGGGTTTTGACATAAATTTTATCCACCGAGTCCCCGACCAGCGCACGGTTAGGCTCTTAAAAAACAAACATAGCCCGGCCAGTCCCCGACCAGAAACACGGGTTATGCTATGTAGAATCAAAGTTGAAGACACCATATCGAGAAAACAAGCAGTGTTTGCGAGCCAGTTGTTGATTGGTGAATCATATCCTCTATCTGTCAAGTTATCTAGGTATCGGTAGGTGTTTAAACGAACCGTTTCGCCTTAAATTTCGTACGGAACGATAAGATCTACCGAGTGAACTTATAAATTGTTTCCTCTCCTAATATTGCTTCAAGCTTATTGAAATATGTGCTTTTAATTTTACAATACAAAAAAGAAAAATCGTTATCATAAATTATAGCTATGAGACAAATAAAATGAGTAATTCAGCCAGAAAGGGTACCACTTTTCCGATCGTAGCTTAGAAGATATAGGGGGAGGGGTTGACACAGAATGTGACATCACACATGGACAGTGCAAGTATGAAAAAAAAACTTTTTGAAATGTTGGACATTTCTGGTAAAAATTCCACTTTTTCCTGTATTTCCAAAAAACTTCCCCGTCTTCTCGTACTTTTCGTTTAAATGCGAACTGAATTATTAAATCCTAATTAGAAAATCCATTTGATTTTCGTTCAAAGTTAATTATTTTCCATTAAAACGTCACCTTCTATATTTTTGGTTGAGAATTCATCTCTTTTGGCCTATAGTTCTTAAATTTGGTTGAATATTTAACTAATTTGTTGAAAATTATTTTTGACTGGAAATTATTTTTCTTAACTGAATATTTGACTAAATCATTTTTTGATGAAAATGGATCGTTTTTAGTCGAAAATTAAACTATTTTTCGTCTCATTTTAAGGAGGCGACTTTAAACTTTGATTTAGCAAAGTGGAAGTGGAAGCTGAGAATCGAAAATTGTCAAAAAATGGAAAATAGGTTGTTCTATCTCACATACTATCACGGACCCTATTTATCGAAAGTAGTCCAAGTATTTCTTAATTGACGCAAAATTTAATTAGCTTTCCAACTATTTTGTTATATTTTTTTTAACTGAATTTATTAACGCTTATAGAGTCATGAAAAAAGAGAGGCATATTTTTAATGGATTTTTTTAGTGGAATGAGAATTCTGGCCGGTACAGTATACGCAACGTACATTTTCTTATAGAAGGACACATATTTGGCTAATCATTTAAACCGATTTTTTAAATATCTATAAGTCAAATACTGACAAAGCTAGAATAATGACAAGTGAAGTCCCTAACTCAATATTTCAATTATTTATCAAATTTTTAAATTCTTTGCGAAACTTGCATTTATGCATTAATTGCCCACATTAAAAATGTTCTTCTCTGCGTTAGTAACATCTAAAAAAGCAGCACATGGAAACATATAATAAATGTCACGATAGGATCAACACGTTGTAAAGTTGAAATACTATTACCACTGTAAGGTTCGGTACCCAGCACTGATCTCATAAATTCATGTAAAGTCCGTAAGTGAATGACTTCTCCGTTACTGAAACAACGCATTGGTCACCTGGCCCTTGGTCGGCTCGTGCTCAACTAACCATAATGAACTTGTCATATTCCCGCTACCGGAAGGAGTTGAGCAGAAGTTCCAAGGGAGAGAGTCATGGAGAAGAATCGAGTTCCGAGACAGGAGGACGGTTTTCGCGTGTTCTCCTGTGGGGTTCTCCGCCGGTTGCAGAAGGATTTATGGCGTGTGCCGTGGTAGTATTTCCCGACTGGGCTCGATTCATCTTGTTATATTTCCTCTCCTCTCCTTGTACTCCTAGTTAAGCTCTGTTCTTGAATCCAAGCAATCCAAGTGAATCCGAACCTCCAGCCGCGACTCCGCGGTGGACCGTGCCCCATGGCTTAATAGTTTCCACGTCTACTATTCCTATCCGACCCCGTGAGCCTGGTAATAAATCCAATCGAGAGGCTTATCGAGAGTGCTTGGGATTCGAGAATCCAGAGTCAAGAGCCGACGAGAAAATAAAGATCGGGAATTCAACCCCGGGTTTGCCGACCGGTACGCTCGCTGACCCTTGACGGTTCCCCGAGCTGCCGCCACACCGTCACAAGGAACCTTTACCTTCGCCTCTGACTGCCTCCTATTTATATTTAAGGACGCGTACTTTCTGCTCGCGCACATTGCATGGACGTGGAACGTCCTTACCCGCTATTATCTCTCTCATCGTGATCTAGGCTTTTGCGCCTTTCTTATTCGCGAGCCACTACCTTCCAGGAAATGTTCATTTTCGAACATTTCAAACCATGTAATTATGTAACCTAATTCATTGCAATTATGCACTTTATAATTGTTCGATGAACTGCTTTTCATCAGTTTTTTACTTACATGCTCACCGCAAGTAGCATTTTTAGCACCGGCAAAGAGCCGGGAAATAGTCAGGAATTTAGTTGAGAACTGAAATTTTTCAGATTTGTTTTTATTTTTGCAATAAACATCATCTCGTTCTTCGCAAAAAAAAATGTGTTTGAAATTATGCTCAGCTTTATAAACCATCGCCGTTAACATGTCTAATATCATTTTTTATTCATCATTTTAAGGCTAATCATTGGTTCAAAAATCAAGGTTATTTTTTACTATATGTTCCAGAATTTAAAGCTTGTCTTGATGAATCATTCAAACACTTAAGTTCTTTTCATATTTAAGAACGAAAAATTTCTTTATAGATACATATTTAATATACAGGAATTACATAGCTAACATCAATTTATATAAATAATTACAAATAATTGGCATAACAAAGATTTAATTTTTCAATCAAATTTTTCCTCTTCGGACATTTCGAGGACATACAAGTACGTCACCAAATAAAATAGTGCACAGATTGAGCCGTGATTTTCTATTCAAAATCCAAAATCTATATTTTGGATTCTTGTTCACAAAGACCCGAATACCCCTTATACAAGAATTTCTCTATTTTCACTTAAATGAGAACTGATTTATTAGAACCCAATTAGAAAATCCAACAATTTTTGGTTGAAAGTTCATTGCCTTTAGTTGATAAATCTAAAGTTTCAGAATTCATTCTTTAGGGTTGAAAGTTCTGTTTGTACAAATTTTCATTATTTTCTTGGAAGTAATTTTTAGTTAAGAAGTTTTTTGGAAAAAATCCAAGAATATCTATAATTACCGAAAATCTGAAAAATTGCCATGAGTTTTCGGTACTCTATGGTCATTTATGAGTTAGTTATTGTAAATTATCAGTTCGAGTTGGTCCAATCACTATTTCACTGTTTACAATCGTTATTTTAAGTGTCAGCTCATAATGAAGTAAGGCAAGTAAGCAGTTAGGAAAAGTGTATTTACAACTGCTTTTAACAACGGTTTTGGAATTGTTCACTTCCCGCACGCTATATATGCCCCGAGAAGTTAAAATTCCGTGCAGGCGTTACAAAAAGATTTTTTTCTATATAGTTCAGCTTTGATATTTATTATATTTAGAATTGTTTCCGCATGAATGTCACATAAACTTCTTGATTGAAATCTTGCGAAACTTGATGAACTTCGTAACCCGCAGTAACTAAAATGTGCACACACAGTCATCCATTAAAATTACCATTGGAGTTTATGTGTTTACGTAATACACAGTCACTGCTGCTGAATTACCGAATGTAGATAGCTTATCCACGACTGCATTTGTGCACACGTTTAAGTCAACTTTCTAAAGGACCGCCCCCTTAAACATTATGTTTAGATTACTCTGTCGCATCTCTGACTTCTCGATCTCACCGAATGAGATTAGATAATCGACGGTCACGTACAATCCGAATCCGATTCGCTTAACCATTTTCTAGACCTGTATTCTGAAATAAACTCTTACGTTATACTTTTTTTAGTTTCACAGTATGCGGAAATTATCAACTCAGAGAAACTTTGAAAGAAAATGGTCAGAAATTCACTTGGGCTATTCTAGAGATCTTCATGATTCCTTTTTTCATTTTCATCTAAATTTTCAATTTTAATAAGAAATAAATTATCAGTTCAACTTGTTACTTTACACTTACCTTTACATTTTTCTTTTTCACTGAGAAATGGAGAAAAATTGTAAAAAATATTGATACTTTTAAGGTTGCAAAAAATGATGTATAATTTATAATAATCTTCTTATACATTCATTCACTTTGTCCACATTTAAAATCCTATTTTTCCGCTGGTTTTTCGCGTGATTTTGCCTCGCTGCTTTTTCTGTCCTGTCAATTTGTAGGCTTAATATAGTATATTTCAGTTGTATAGAGAAGATTGATCATTTATTTTCAGGATATTATTAAGGTTAACATAATTAATTTTAAAAAGCGTGATGCACAATAATTTGAAAATTATTCATTTTTAAAGACTTACTTTCACGATCCTAATTCAAGAATACTTTGCTTTTAAATGAAGTTTGGAATAAGCTGATGTTAATGAAAATATTATTTAAAATATGTTAGCTTTGTTGGTATACAGTTCTAGACTTAGACCAATATACCAACAGAGCGAACATCTTTTAATTATTTCATTATTTGCTATTAAAGGAATTATTATTTGTGAAATGACAGCGATTTTTTTTTGTATAGAAATTTCATTTTTCAATAATAAAATCTATCCAATTACTTTGAATGTCATTTGATACTACATGATATACCACTTAATATTTGTGATTGATTTTGATTTTCTGAACCAATCTATTCAGATTATTACATTTTGAAAATAGAAAAAAAAATAATCCAACAATTCACACATTTCTTAAAATTGCTAATTTCAAAAAATTTCCCCTCTATTTTTTCCTTTGATATATTTGCCTCGATTAAGAAAATGTAGTCCTTAAAGTACGAAAAAATTTCAAACCTTTTAAATCTTGGAAATCTTATTAAGATTCCCGAAATTCTATAAAACTACCTTTGTCTACCCCTTAAAATATGATCAAATTACTTTAAATCCTTACGATTGGTTGAAATCTAATAAAATCCTTATTAATAAAATCCTAAATTCGATCAAATCTGATAATATTACCTATATAATCCTTCCAAATCTTCTGGAATTCTACAAAATTCTTTAAAACCTCATATAGTTCTTTGAATTCCTTAAAAACTTTGAAATCTTCTAAAATACATGGAAATTATTTTAAGCGCTTGAAAATTTATGACTCTTTTAAAATGTACTGAGTACTAAACGTATTGACCTGGCAAGGGGAAGGGGCAGCTAAAAAAGGGAAGGAGACGTGTCTTGTTTCCGTACGTATAGATAGACACCTCATTTAAAATACCCTTAAATCTTTACAATCCCTTGAGGTCTCTTAATATCCCTTTAAATTCTTGAGATATGTTTAAAATATTTGAAAATCCTTTCTTAGAAAAAAACCTAAGCTATTTTTCAAGACAAGAAAAAAGACCCCTAAGCTTCAATAAAATCTGATGAAATTGATTAATTGATTATTCAAAATTAACCCGTGTCAACTTCTCTGGATCCACGCCTGGTCTACTGATTCATTCTTACGAACTTTGCAACTCTTGTATAAAACCTTTTTTGTTTTTCGCAAGGAGATTATAACATTTTTCCATTTTAGTTGTCTATATGATCGCCTAACTGATGCTTTATCATTATTTTCTTATAAATTTGTAATAGAAACTTTTTAGTGAAATTATAATGAGAAAGGTTCTTGGATAACGGAATCCAGGAAAGTTGATGTAAGATAGGGTGAGCGTAAGTGTCTAATCGGTTTCGTTGACAACCGTTGCTGTCAGTCGCGACCTCGTGACCCGACCTGGTGAACTCCGTTCCCGCTTGACTCTAGTTTCAACAACGGCAAGCCTTGTAACAGGAACCCGACTCCCTCTTTCTCTTCTTTCTTGACTTTTTCGCATCCTGCGACGGTGAACTCCACGCGGGAAATGGAGCACTGCACGATTATGCTTCACCACACTGAACTTACCTGAACTTATTCGAATCGATGGAAGTTACGCCAAGAAGGATAGAGAACGCCTTATATTACACTCACTTACTCTAAAGGTGTTGCATAGCGGGCTTTGCCCATTTACAGTGATTCTCCACTCCACGAATATCGATTGTAAATCACAGCAAAGTTCACATTTTCCTCCTTATTTATTGCTTAATTTCTACTCTGTATAACAAGAAATAATTGGCAAGAGAAGCAATTAAAAACGTTGAATATTTATGCTTCTGTTCATAAATAATACTAGGGTTAGGATGACAGTTTTGTTTCTGCTCATTTTCCCACAAACTCGTTTTAAACTTTAGCGATGTTCGCTGTCATATGAGGAATTGATCAATGTCAGGGGTGCCGACTGACCCCTTCTCGGGAAACCCCGAAATTAGTCATGAATTTTGAACACCGGGAAATAGTCGGGAATTTGTTTGAAAAACGCGAATTTTTCAGATTTGTTTTTACTTTTGCAATAGTGATTGGTTCTTTATCCACGAATTATGGGTTATTTTTAAGCAGAAAAGTTGAATTTTTTCGCATCGGAATAAAACAAGATTCAATAGAGTTGACAACGTAATCAGTTCCCATGTGGTGGGTAAATCTTATCACTTGAATGTAATTCTTGTTGCAGGTAAAGATTAATCTAAAATCGCTGTAAAGATTACATTTGTTTCTTCGATGATATATTTATGAATTTAAAACTTGTGACGATGGTATTGGTCTGAAGTTCAATGAAAACTCTCGGAAAAAATTTTTAATAGATCAATATCTACGTAGAATTTCACGGTCTTTCCGAATCTGTCATTGTTTTGAGAGAAAAACGTAATGTGAATAGGTTATGTTCCTTTTTTTAGTGAAAATTCGTGTTACAAAGAAATTTTTTTTTCTAAATCGATGCTTTCGGATCGAAATCAAAGACGAATGTGTTCGAAAAGTAAATATATCGCGTCCTCGAATCTTTTTCTTTCGTGTCTGAGTGATTCCACTTAGAAAATCAAATTGTAACTATTAAAAATTAAAAATTTTAGACGATATAGTAATTTTTGCACATAAAAATCGATTACTCACAAATTCAAGCAAAAATTTGTCGAAGAGGGTTTTGGAGGTCGCTAATTACGAATGCGGGATCAAATTTGACAAATTCAAAATGGCGGATCCAAAATGGCGGCCAAAAATTTAATTACGCGTATTGTTATGATAATGTATACTAAGGGGTTTTGGAGGTCGCTGATTACGAATCCATGATCAAATTTGACAAATTCAAAATGGCGGATCCAAAATGGCGACCAAAAAATTTAATTACGCTTATTGATATAATAATGTATCCTAAGGGGTCTTTTGGGTTGCTGATTACGAATCTGCGGTCAAAGTTGAAAAATTTGAATAGAACCTAGGTACTGTTTACTAACATTATTACATATCATAATCGTTGATTATTATTCCATAATATTTTTTTTAGCAAAAAATCTGTCAACCGATAACAAAAGTTTTTTGTTTTATTATTCTACTTTTTTATACAACTTTTTGGATTCAATATTAAAAATTTGTTGAATCTGACATCAGATTTGCAATCAGCGATCCAAAAGACCCCAAAATAATATTATCATTCACATACATGAAATTCAATTTTTTCAACCGCCATTTTGGATAAGCCATTTTGAATTTTTCAAATCTGACCTTAGATTCGTCCTCAGCAACCCAAAATAAACCTTAGTATACATTATAATACCAATATGCCTAATTAAATTTCTTTGGCCGACATATTGGATTTGATTTGATCTCGGATTCGTAATCAGCGACCTCCAAAACCCCCTTCTACAAATTTTAACGTGAATTTGTGAGAAATTGATTTTTATGTGCAAAAACTACTATATCGTCTTGGAATCACTTGGTTACGAAAGAAAAAGATTCGAGGACGCGATATATTTACTTTTCGAACACATGCGTCTTTGATTTCGGTCCGAAAGCATCGATTTAGAAAAAAAATTGTTTGTAACACGAATTATCGCTAAGAAAAAGAACATAACCTATTCAGATTGCGTTTTTCTCTAAAACCAATTGCAGATTCGGAAAGATCGTGAAATTCTACGAAGATATTGTTCTATTAAAATTTTTTTTCCGACAGTTTTCATTGAACTTATGAAGGCTCAAAAAAATGCGTCCGGTCAGGGCTTAAGGGGTTAATATAGTAATTACCTAGGTCACGTAACTTATAATTTATTGCTAATAATTTACATAATGAAGTTATAATTTAGAAATACTTTAAATGTTTTCAAATAAATTACAAAATAACTTTTCGAAAAAAAAACGATTTGAATTCAAATCAGTTCGAGCTCAGGTGTTATAAATTTTGTCCCCATATATAAAATTTACCAACGCTGCATCATTTCGAGCAAATAGAAGTATAATCTTACCAGACAGAGCACAGATTGAAGTATGATTTCAAATCGAAAATGCAAGATCTATATTTTAGTTCCTGCACCACAAAAACGCGAATGTTTTCTAAACTAGGAACGAAAAAGTTAGTTTTTTCTTGCGGAACGTCACAATTTATATTCTGAAATAACATCACTTGCTTCCTTATGCACATTTTTTACTGCGGTTTATTAAATCATAGACTTGACACACTTTCCCCTACTCTCATCTTTTTTCCTTTTTAAGGAATTCCTCTTTTTTCCCCTTTTTTCCAGAAAATCCCAATTTTTATCCTTTTTCGTTTAAATAAGAACTGAATGAATAGAACCCACAAAGAAAAATCCAACTATTTTTGGTTTTAACTTAATTGTTTTTATTTAAAAAGTCTAGTATTATATTTTTGGTTCAGAATTAATCTCTTTTTGTTATAAAATCGACTCTTTGGATGAAAAATGTAATTGTTTTGTTGAACTTTGAACTAATTTGTTAAAAAGGTCATCTTATTTGGACTAAACATTAACTTTATTGTTGAAAATTTGTGTTTTTGGATTGAAAATTTATCTTTTGGCAGAAACGTCGCCTTTTTTGTGGTTAAAAGTGCATTCATTTTCATTGAAAAGTCTCTTATTACATTTTTGGTTCAGAATTAATCTTTTTTTGTTAAAAATTCGACTTTTTCATTAAATATTTGCATTTTCTTGTTGGAAATTTAATTATTTTGTTAAGATGTCATCTTTTTGTTAAACGTTAATTTTTCTTATTTGAAAACTCTACTAGTTTGTTTTGGTTTAGAATTTATCTCTTCTGGTTCTAAATTCTACTATTTGGTTAAAAACTGAACTTTTTTCGTATGAACTCTTAATGTTTGTTCGAAAAGTCAAAGCTATTTTATTTTTTTTAATCACTCTGTTTCCTCTGTTTTAAAAGCATTTTGGTATGAGAAGTCTAAAATCACTTTTACAATAATTTACATCATATATTTTGCTTTGCAATTCTAAAATGTTTAATTCTTTTCCAGATATATACATATAATATAGTAATTAGTATTGAATCATTATTAGTATTAACGCTTTAAAGTCATCTGAGACAGATTTTTTCAAAATTCAAAAATTCTCTGTACGGTCATTCACAGTATTAAAAAAATTAACAAATTTATCCCAATGACTTTTTTCGAAAAATAAAAAATTACTGGAGTTATAGCATTTTCAAAATCCAAAAAGCAAACTAAAATGAACATTTTAAGACAAACAACTCATATGAAAAAAAGCCAGGAGAAGAAATACTTTGCTTTTTGAAAGCCCTATAGGGCTATGATAACAACTTTTTTAATTTGGTTGAAAAGTTGAACATTTCAAATTTGATTGTACCAGAAATAATGAAAAATTCAAAAATTCCATTTTTTGGTCAAACTATGCAAGATACGAAAAAAACGAAAAAGCTCAAATTGCGCGCCCTGAAAAGAACTACAAATTTATAGTGAATCACTTTTCGATATAAGCTACGAGAAAAAATTAGACAAAACTTGTTCGTCCAAAAAAGAGCTATAATTTTTGGGTTAAATTATAGAATAGCTGGCACCCCCCTTTATTTCCTGTAAAAAAATTTTTTCCAAAATCGAACTATTGGAAAATGAAATTGAAGTAATTTCGAAGCGATTTGTTAAAAGAAATCATTAAAATAATACTTTATTGAATTATTATAACGTGTCAAATATGGGTCTACCAAAAGTTTGAATTTGCCATATTCAACTTAAAATTCAAGTGTTTTTAGACATTCCTGTTGGGAAAAATAGAGAATGTACAGAAAATTTTAATCTTTTTTAATAAAATGAAACACAGTTTGTGAATCACTTTCATCAATATAACCAATTATGTGTACATCAAAAACAAGACTTGTACACACTTGAAGTGCTACCTTTAGACTGAAAGACGCGCGCGCGCGTGTGTGTGTGTGGTTAGCACTCCCGACTGCTAGGCTTTAGATTTAGGTATAGATATATGTAGGTTCGATACCCCGTAGCGTTGGAAATTTTATTTGTGATACAATGTTCAACAATGTAATATATGTATTTACTCTAAACAGGACTATTAATACTTAAAGTCAAAATACTCGCAATCATTTAATATTTATTTTTTAAATCTTTTTTGTCTCTCAAAGACTACGTGAAAATAGTTAATGTTGCCTGTGTACTGGGCGTGCGGAATTTTATATATTAATATGCTCCAATTCCAATGAAATCAGAGAAAGTAATTGAGTTATAAACAAAGTTCAACAATTTTATTATTGCCAATCAGCTTCCGGCCAGCTACCGTCTGAACATACGATCATAAGATTTGTCCGATAAGAGCCCAGTCAGCCCCGGCTGGGGTTTTGACATAAATTTTGTCCAGCGAGTCCCCGACCAGCGCATGGCTAGGCTCTTAAAAAACAAACATAGCCCGACCAGTCCCAGACCAGAAACCTTGTTGTACCAGGGCTAACCAGGGCTATTTCCACACGGAATATTTTATTTGTGATTTTTTTTCAGCTGGAAAAGGGATCGAGGTGCTTTAGATTTTGGAACGATTTTTAATATCGTTAGATATTTCAAATCGTTTTAAATTTCAAAGTACCCCAACCCCCTTTCTAACGTTAATGATTCTTAAGTAATATTCAATAGTAAGTACTGTGGGTAAATTTTATTTGTGGTTTTTTTAAATTTGGAAAAGGGGTAGAGGTGCTTTAGAATTTAAAACGACTTTCAATACTATTAGTCAGATATACACTATTGCGCCAATCTTAACAAATAAAAACGATTACGGAATCACAAAAATATTTCTAACATGTTTCTTATTATTTTCCTTTTTTTAGTGTAAAACTGAATAATTTTTTCCAAGAATGAATAAAATGCAAAAGAAAAACAATAGTAAATCAAAAAGTACACTTTTGTTAAAATAACTTCTTCAAAATTTTCTTTAAATAGTTTTTAAAATGCAAAAAAGAAAAATTCAAATCTATATATATATATCGATACTTACCTCGATTCTTATCGACAACTAAAATGGCGCTTCTTTATCTCCAATGACAGCTGCACGAAGGAATAATAAGGAGACCTAACTCCGTTCCCCCACTTGGCAATAGAAACATTACCGTAAGTGATACGCACATTACAGGAAGATCTTAGATTTGAGTGCGCAGGTGCGCAGTTGTCCTCTTCCTATACATGGAAAAGTGTGCAAGTGAGACAGTTTGTCAAATTGACGTAAGTTGAGAGGTTCTGTTTGTTTGTTTTGATGCAAGTGTCAGAAATGTGTTCAAAGCCATGAGGTGTCAAGTTCCGGGTTGTGGACGAAGTTACATGCCGAAGAAGGCAAATACACTTCGTTTTTTTAAAGCCTTTGACTGTAAGTAAAATAAACGTCTAGTATATTTTATTGTTTTACCTAACTGTCATTTAATTTTAATAGAAATGATTTAGAAATTTAACCTTTACTCACTACCTGAGTGCCTGCGGAGAATTTCTCAGAGCGTCTCAGAGCCTTCAGAATCTTTAGCCTATTTATCATATTACAAATTTAAAAGGTACTTACCTATACGTTTCCTTCTCAAAATCTGTTCACACATTTTTCAAACAAGTACCGAAAATACGGTTTATATATTTATTTTGTATATCTTTCGTATGATGATCAACAAAAGAACACAACCTCTAACTTACGTCAATTTAACAAACTTTCTCACTCGCACACTTTTCCATGTATAGAAAGAGAGCAACTGCGCACCTGCGCACTCAAATCTAAGATCTTCCTGTAATGTGCGTATCACTTACGGTAATGTTTCTATTGCCAGTTTCATATGGCTTCCCACTGGCAGTTGGGTCTCCTTATTATTCCTTCGTGGACAGCTGATACGTGCAACTCTTTCTTTTTTTTGTAAGTAAATTGGTCTCTATGAACAAAAGAAATAGCAAAATATGTCAGCACATATAAATAAAACTTTAAATTACACTTATTTTTCAATTTTTACCTTTCTGGGATTTGTAAAAGGACTTAAACGGTAAGTTAAATATGGCAAATTCAAACATTTGGCAGGCTCATATTTGACACGTTATAATAATGCAATAAAGTATCATTTGAATGATTTCTCTTAACAAATCGCTTCGAAATTACTTCAAGTTCATGTTCCAATAGCTTGATTTTGGAAACAAAATTTTTTACAGGAAATAAAAGGGGGTACCAGCTATTCTATAATTTAACCAATTTTTGATAGGACAGTTAGTTTTTGCTTTAGTCCTACAAAATTAAATTCTAAATAAAAATATTAAATTTGTTTGAAAAAACGACACAAGGTATGAACTTAAACTACCAAACAAAAGTTGTTCGCCTAAAAAGATTTATAAATTTATTATTAATTATTTTTCGATAGAACGAGTAGATTTTCTTTTAATCGTAAAACATAAGATTAAAAATTAAAAAATTAACTTTTTGGAAAAAGCACAGAAAAGACGAAAGAGGACATAGGCTCCTATATAGGTTCCTGTATTAGACCCTATGCAGATGCGCAGTGGTTTTTATTTAATCGTAAAAAACAACATTAAAAATAAAAAATTATAAAAACAAGGAAATAAGAATTAGTATGATTCAATTTTTATGCATATTATGAATTTTAATGGTCTACATTTATTGAAATGATACATGTTTCAGAGCAGCTTAGAATACAATTTAAAGGAAAAAAAGAAACAAATAAAAAAAATAATCATGATAAATACAATTTGCTTTTTATTTTGAAATGTTTTAATAAGTAATCCCTGGCAGAGTTACATAAAAAATGTATTATAATTGATATAAAAGTGTTGTGTATAATGCAGAAAAGTTGACAGGTTGGACAAAATCAAGTGCGAAGTACGAGATACGCGATGAGAATGTGTTCGTTAAAGCCAAAAGAGCTTTAACAAAAGAGATTTAAAAATCACAAAATTACTGTTGTCGGTTCGTTCACCTTTGATTTTAAAATGTTTGCGCAGGAATGTGCGAAAATATAAAGACCGAGCGCGTAGCGCGAGGTAAATAAATAATCGAGCGCGAAGCGCGAGATAAATATAACATCGAGCGCGAAGCGCGAAAACCAACAGTCGCGTCCCCTAGGCGCATTCAAACTTGCGAGTAAGAACTGAAATCGGACGCTCTTTTTTGGTTAAAAATTAAATTAAATTTTTATCTGTGTATTAAATATCCTAATGATGTTATGAAAATTTAATCATTAAGCTTGTGGTTAAGAAGGAAAATGATGTCCACTTAATTTTGATACGGTTTTAAGTTACAAACTATACAAAGCCTCAAGAAATTGCGACTCTTAATTCACTCTTGCAGTTAACAACACCGTTGTACTCTTAAGGTAATATCCTTATAGAGAAGTTTCTTAATTAACGTAATGGATTTATGTAAAAGTATAATAGTGTGGGTTTTAATATTCGAGGGTCAGAACAGAAAGTTATTAGACTGTGTGTAATTCGATGACATTTCTGCATTTCCGGTTCGACCCATAGTGTGGTTGAGGTCGTGGAGTAATTTTAGCTAAACAAATGGCTGCTCCGTAATCTTGAATCGCCTGTGCCTTCTCTGACTCTCGCAAGGCTCTTTTGCCTTTTTCTTCTCTCTCATACGACAGACGATACGTCCTCAACTACCAGCACGCTTCTTCGGGCTCGCATAAATGTATCAACTAACAATAACATCCCTAGGAGTAGTTCATACATTTTGTGCGTAACCACTGCCGATTATGGTTAGGGTAGACTTCGCAAGGATGCGAGCAATTGCTTGTTAAACAGTGGTACATAGATAACTCACTGCAATAATATTTGCTGTAAAAGATTCACTGTTGAAATAAGGTCCGATTGTTATAAAAACAAATCATAAAGACGAGTTAGATGGCAAAAAATATCACTGATTTAATCCATACGTCTGATAAGAACTGTATTGTTCTCCCAATGAGAATTGTATTGTTCTTGCAACTATCAGTTTTGATTATGTAGTTTTGAAATCAGCATTTTTTATTTGGTATGCATCTTCATGTCATCTAATCTTAAGAAAGTAAGGGATGGGGATTTCAGAAATTTTAAAATCCAATCTAAATAAAGCACGCCCTAAATGTCATTCATGAGTAGTACAATGTTTTCGAACTTTAGAGATGATCACAACGTACAAGCATAATATTTCTAAGTATTGCATTAAAGTTAATTCTATATTCTTTTTCGCTCTAGTCTCTAGTATGGCAAAGCTAATGCTAGTCTTTCTTCACGATCAAAATTATACTGTCAGGTTGCTTATTTATAATGCTGGTAGAACGACTTCAAGGTTAGTTGATAACGATAAAATTGTAGAGTAAATGTAATCCTTGATTGCACTACTAAGCACTAAATACTTTCATCACTCTATACATGAATAGAATTCTCTAACTAAACTAAAATCCAATTTACGTTATACAAAACAGCAAAAGTAGTTTTTAAAAAATTGCAAATGTGTTTCGTGGTTGACCTCCTTCTACAGTGAAGGGTTAATTACACTGAGGGAGTAGGTCCTGTAGGTAGAGAGTGTAGACTATAGACTGTCGACTGTAGACTGTAGACTGTAGATGTGTAGACTGTAGAGTGTAGAGTGTAGCAGATGGGTCTTCTTTCAAGTAGGACCGCAACCCAGCTCTTTTTAAAGCCGATAAATCGCTCGAAGACTCGTTTCCACCTTGTCCCTGACATTCGACCGTTAAAATCGCCGAGTCGTCAAACTCATCACGTCTCCGACCATCCACATGGCACAAAGGACCCAGCATTATCGTTTCTCGGGACGAGACGAGTAATAAACGATGTCTAAAATTCGAAATTGTATGGTCAATTAATGCCCGACCCTCTCAGGGATTCCCCGAGTCTTCAATGTATTTACAAAGCCTTGAAGCACACCTGAAGTCTCAATTCCTCTTCGACGTGTCGATCGTTCGTCGTCACATCCATGGTTCGTGATTGGTTCGTATTTCACGGTTTACGGTGGGATCATTGCAATCGGGCATCATTGAGTCGGAAAACCATAACAAGCGGAGCGCAAGTACCTTATGTCGGTAACCCTTGGGACAATCAGAGTCGCATGTTTATCTCCTGAGAGGTATTCCAGAGGAAAGTATCGCTTAGCTGTCTACGTGACTCGTACGTAGATTGTCCTTTCTTGTCTCCACAGCATGTTGGTTCCGCTGATTACGTATGTCGGTATCTACTATCGACCCACGACTCGAACACTATCGAGGGAGGGTAAAGCCGATTTCGAAATGATCTTTTATCAATCAGTTGCACACACTCGAACTCCAGTGGCACTAAAAGCCAGTTCAGATTTCTTGAACACCCTCATGGAACGCTGAACCAGTTCCTGATCTAAAGGACATCACATTAGAGACACTTTTTTCCGTTTTGCCTTCTTTATGGTATTCTCTGTTCTTTATTATGGGTTGCGGAACGCAAGTTTCTTTCCAATGACACCTGTTTAACTTTTTATGTCCCTATGATAATGATATGTATCGCTAATGCGGATCTTTAGGAAGATGTGTGATCATTTCTACGGATAACAGTATTTTTACCTTACTTAACACTATTAAGTGATTTCGCAAACAATGTGTGTTAGATTGCATAAACAGTTTGAATTAGAATTAATAAATTAAAATTAGAGTTACCGAAGGTCAGGGAATTCATGGAAAAGTCGAAAGATGCGATTGGACAGGTAAAATCGGGCAAAGGTCAGGGATTTTTTAGAACAAAAACGTGCAAAAACCATTGTATTTCTGTGAGAGGAACTATAAACGACTGTTAAGAAAGTAAGTTTCTATTAAAAGAATGTTAAGAAATTCAAATCCCTGTCTTTAAATATTATTGTTGTGGGAAAAATCTGGGAAAAGTAAGAAACATTAGAAAATTAATTTCTGCGTCCATCCTGTTTCACCTGAATTTTAACTTTAAACTGTTCTGGGCAATTATCTGCTACTCCTGGGACATTGAAAATTTCATATTATCCAAGAAAGTTACTATCTATAATTCAAAGAAATTCTCTTCTAAATGAAAGAAAATCCTGAATTTCCAAATTTAAAAAAAAATTCATAAAGTGCCTATACAGAAAAAATTAGGGATATGGAATTTTGCAAGTAATGAAAATAGCCGAAAACTATATTCGCTTCTTATCCTAATTTTCTCTATGAAGAACTCCAGAAATATTATTTTCTCTATAAGAAAGTAACATCTGAAATCCAAAGAAACTTTATTTTGGATGATAAAACATATTCCCTAGAAGTTGTAGGCATTCATAGGCCACTATAGGAAAATTCGAATTTTCACTTGACCCATGACCTTATACTTTTTCGAAAAATTCCCTGTTGCGCCTAGGACTTCTCAAATATTGTTTTCTTCAGCAATGTTACTATCTGAAATATGGAAAAAGTCTGTTCTGAATTAAAAACAAATTCCACAGTATCTGTGCAACAATTTATAGGCGAACATTGAAAAATTCAAATTTTTACATCACCCCAAACTTTAAAATTTTCTAAATAATTCCCTGTTGCGTCTAGGACAGCCTACATGTTGATTTCTTCAGGAAAGTTACTATCTGACATCTAAAGAAAATCTGAAAATTTTGTAATGTAAAATTATATAAGAGCTTTAAATTTGCATTTAAAACGTATATGATAATACCGACCTAATATTTCCTTTTTACAGGGGGACCACAAAACTTAATTTTCAATATCTTCAGATCACAAATAATAACTTTCCTGGAGAAAACAATATTTAGGAAAAGTTCTAAACGCGAGAGCGAAATTTTTAGAAAATTTTGAAGTTCGGCCTATAAATATCTACAACTTTTGCGGAATTTATTTTTTCATTTAAAATAGAATTTCTTCAGATTTCAGATTAAGGTATTTTATGGAACTTTTTTATTTCGAAAAGAAACATTCTTCACCATAAAATGGTACTAAGAGTCGATGAGTTTTATTATACACTCAGTATCTCTAGCGACTTTGAACCCGTTTTATATTGCAATGATATCCGATTGCCACATAAAGTTTACTTGATTTGAAATAACTTCTTTTCATTATCCTCTTATCTGCTCTATATTTCACACACGTAAATGGAAAACTTACTATAATATGCAAACACAGTTCCCAAAGTGAAGTTTCATGTAGCAAAATCGAACCTCATTTTAGAAACTCTAGAAGTCTATAGCATTACCAGCACTCCAACAGCTTTCTATCTATAAGCTCAATGAATATCGATCCAAATCATTTGATACACATTTTAATTTCATCAACATTGAAACATAAAATTCTATTTTGCACATAAATTCAAGAACACACGTTATCAACTCTAAGAGAAATCATCCCATTTGGATTTTTCTTGAAACAGAGCTTTCTCCTAGGTATAATGGTTTGGGGTTGGGTTTTAGTTCTACTTGGCTAGTCTGGTCTCCTGTTTGTATGTCTGGTGCAACAGTAAGGTGTTAACATGGTTTGCATACATATTGCCGATTTCCAGAGAAGATATCTTCCCAAAGAATAATCTTTCTACCTGAGCTTCTTTAAATGAGAAAGAAATTTGTTTTAAACGTTTCTTTCAAGAGTTAGTTGGTCTAAACTTTAAGATAGGTATAAATTCCAACGAGGGAGAAAGGGCTTTAATTTTCATGGCAACTTTACAAAATAGCCTCTGATTATGAGAACTCCTCGCTAATGTGCGAAATGAAGGTTGCGATCTGTAATTTAGCGAGAGCACGTGTGGTACGCTTGACTCGTCAAGTTCATGATGACTTTGCGCATGTTTAGATAGTTGTACTTAGGCACACGTCTTTTTCTGCATATACTATTTTGTTAAGTACAAATATTATATATATATTTATTACAGACTTGGTCAAGCAAATACTTATTCCAATACATACTTGGTCAAGTAGATGCAGAACGAGATGTAGAATATACAGAAGGGATGCAATATGTATAACATTCAGAGGAAAAGGAGAGCAGTCGCGAAAGCAGCAAGAAATATAAGGATAAGGGGGGGAAAAAGGAAGATAAGAAGAAGTAGATGTAGAAGAAGAAGAAAAGTGGTGCTGGTAGAGGAGGTGGATGAGTAGGAACAAGTATAAGTAGAAAGAGTCACACAATGCTAGCCAAGGACAGGCGGTATTCAAATGTGATCTTCGTGGCTGTACGGCAGCGGCGGCAGGACATTTTTGCAGACTACCATGCTGCAGGACAACCATCACTTTTTTCCTTTTCTGTTGCTTCCCCCAGTCATTCTGATCTTCGGTTCTCTACTCTCTCTCTCTCTCTCACCTCCTCGTCGTTGTTATTGGCGACTACCTACGTGCTACTTAAATATTCACTCAAGGATTCGCCTGACAACGCATTTTTAAGACTTCCGCAAAAAAAAAATCACCAAAAAAGATGAATCTGTTTCATAATTCTTATTCGACAAAGAATATTTCGAGGAGATTAATATTGTACACATA
>NC_046659.1:93401201-93418390 GCF_010883055.1 Belonocnema kinseyi | reverse complement strand
ATACTTTTTATGATTATATAATAATAGCGAGGACTCTTTTTCTACAGAGTTTATGATACCCTAAAAATTATCCAATTGTCTTCGATGTTATAGTGAATTGAATTTTTTTATAATAGGTTGAAAAGAAAGAAAAATAAGGAAATTCGATTTTCTTCGAAGATGAGTCAAAGTTAAGGTTTTCGAATGTAGAATTGTAGATGCGTGAAAAACTCATATTTGTTATATTAACGTGTACTTTATTTATTAGTTTTTAAAATATAAGAAGAATGAGGAATTTTTTTCGATCACTATGTTGAATACTATTCGTTCGAAAGAAGTTTTAATTTATGAACCACCATAGATTGGAAGCTTTTCTATTAGTTTGATTTTTGTCTAGGATGGCTCTATTTGAAAGTCTTAGCTTGTAGTAGCATGTAGCATGTAGCATTTTGTGATGAGTGGTTAAATATTATCAAAATGAGGGAATTTTTTACCGCACCATACTGAAATGTTTTAGTTTCATTTTATTCGAAAATGGTGAGGGAAAATATTTTGTCGTGTAGATGCGTATACATTTTTTTATGTTACGGTATAGTGGTAGAGCTTTTTTGTTAAATAGGAAAATAATTAGAAAAATGAGAAACATTTTTTTAGGTAGCTATGCTGGAGCCTTTTCTTTGAGCTCGAATGTGTGGTAAAAAATGAGAAAAATGAGGAAATTTCGTTTTTTTAGATCACTTTGCTGCAATGTTTTCTCTGCATTAAGAATTAAAAGTTTTGATATATATTTTTTTAAATTAAATTTGTAAATTATTTTTAAAGTTAAAAGAAAAGTTTACATATTGAATACAGTCAATCCTGAGGTATCAAAAGTGCTTCAGTTTAATTCAGTTGATACTAAAATCCGTATCAATGTATAGAAGCAAAAGACTGTTACATTGTTAGATCATTTTTTTCATATGAAATTGATACCTTCACATTTTGTATGAAAGCATAAGATTTTACACGTAAAGAGTGTTTTTGAAAGTAAAGCGTTATAAAGATAAAAATATTTTTAGAGCTGAAAATTTGGAAAAATTAATAAGAAGCAGCAAGAAATGTTTGTCTGGTCCTTAATTTTTACAAGTCTAAAAGTTTTTTTAACAATTTTTTTTTTTTCATAATTGTACAAATTTAGGAGCATCCAAAAACTTTACCTGGTTTGAGTCGCCCTAGTGTCTCAGTATCTATACTACAGAAAAAACAAAAGACAAAGTTTTCATCGATTTCAATTGAAAGATTCGCTACGGCAGAAATTAACATTATCGAATAAACTTAACACGAAACTGAGATAATTTCATGTTTTTGAACTGTCTCGAATCATTTTTCAGTGAAAAAGTGTTGTCTACTGTGTAGTGGGCAGCAAGGCGAAGAACATGGAACTTTGATGAAATCGGTCTAGACATAAGGAGATAATATTTTAAGACATTTCAATTATAACAATTGAACTTTGAAAATAATTGCACGCCATATTCACTATAATCTTAACCATAGTTCACAAGTTGTGAAGTAGCAATTTCTGTCCTGACATTTTATTCGTGAAACTATTTTTTAAATTAAGATTTAAAATAGACTTATGCATTATGATTAATTTTTAATTAATAATATTCAAACTCAGTTTAAATCTGAAATAAATTAAACATGCAAGTTATTTATAGTATTATAAATCTTATTAATGCTTCAACCTTAAAATTAATTCGATTCCTATGTTTCGTTTTGTTCGAAAACAAAATCTAGTTGTTGTGTCAAGTTCTTTATTTTCATTTACAAAAAATACATTTTAATTCCTCCTCAATATGTATAATTATTTTTTAAATAATAATTAAACAGGCGAAAAGTGGTTTAAAATCTGGTGTCCTGATTTGTAGCTTGAATTCACTCATATTTTACCGTTTTCTCATCGAGCGCCTGATAAACTTTCGCTAAATAGCATGTAAACTTTAACAGCCGAAAAATGCACATGCAACAAAGTTTAACTTTAGTTTTTTCTGGAATTATTTCTATGTTTATTGTTCATGCTAGTACACTACTTCATCATAGGTACCACGTTTTACGACACTCTTCCAAAAAGGAAGCACTGTTTCAATGGCATCAGATAACCTGTACGGGGCTAAAGATCGCAGCAACATTTCCGTTGCACAAATCGATCAGAGCGATCATCTTGATGATCTTCCAGATCAAGGGTTTAATTTTTCTCACATGATTGACGTTTGATCCTCTCGAAACATTTACATCATTCGAAAGGACGGTCCTCAGCCGGCGCCTTGCTGGGATCATTAGCGTGAGATCGTGTGACGTAACGAGCCGATCAATGTCTCTGCCTCTCTAGGAGTAATGATCGTGTACCGAGAGGTATTAGCATCCTGAACAGGCAGACCGTTAAACAACAAAACCTTACCTCGTAACCTTTGGCACGATCACTGTGCTCGTTCGCTGGTACCTGCGAGTACCATTATCGGGGCTAAAGTAGACTTGCCCCATGACGAAGGGGGATCTTGACTATACTAATACTGTACCAGAGAACCTAGCTCTTTCCATTTTTTCTAGAAGATCTCGTTCTAACGAAATCGTAACCATTATCTATCGACCTTTGCCATTAGATTGCGAAATCGATACTCGCCCAATGACGTTGACGATTTTCGTAGTTGTAGTTACCGCCCGTCTCACGAGTTATTGCCTTTCAAGGCTCTGAAAGAGCACGTGTGACTGCACGTAGCACAAACATTACCAATAGAATGCAGTCGCTTTACTCGGATGTAATTTATGCTCGCCGGTTTTCTTTTAGTAAGTTCACTCACATGTGACTCATACACATTTATTATGTAATTATCCCACTGAGTGTATTATTTCCTAGCAAAAATCAGTCGGAGATTAAACATTCATAAGTTATTCTTAATTCGGTAAGGCGGCAAGAAAAACGTATAAGAAAGTAGAGCGATACTTGCGCAGGTATTGAAATTTAGAACTGGGAGTGCTGGAATTTTATATTATTTATTGAATATACATTTCGTGTTGGAGTAATTAATTTTGTAAAATATAATACTCTGTTATAATCAAAAGTGTAGCTTACCAGGATAGATAATTCTGTGACATTCCTAAGATTTCGTAAATTTTAAAGAGATATTGCATTCCCAGTAAGCTATTGCAACTGAATTTTATTGCAATCTGGTATCAAAATGATATCCTCTGAATCACGATAATTTTTGTATATCTTTCCACATTAGCTTTCCTTTTTCCAAAACAAGTACTTTCAATAATTGTGCTATCACAGGAAATGCCCGTTTATCAATTTGATCCCGAAATTGGATTAAAATGATATGTAACGATTTTATACAGACTTCGGATTTTTATTTGTTCATCAAATTGAACATCAGAATGATCGATTCTTAAGATCAATTGCCTAACATGAATTTTCCTGAATAGAAGCTTTAGAGTGGCAGTTTTGTATGCCGAATTCAATTTATGAAAGTCTACATGCCTATTAAAATTTGAAAACTGAGCTTTCGACGAAATTTCATACTTTTTTCTTTAAAAAAATATATTAAGTCTCGATAAATGCTTGATTTACGTAATTCTAAAGAAACACTTTTCGAAGGTCAAGAAAATAATCTTCAGTGTCATAGTGATTTAGAGCCACATAAAGGAAAATTGGAGTTTTTCCCCCACCCTGAAATTTAAAATTTTCTAAAAAAATTCCGTGTTGGTCCTAAAAAGTTGCCAATCTCCTAAAAATTTAGAACACTGACCAAATAGCCTAGCTGCTCTTTTAGATAGAAAAAATAGTTAATTTACAGAGTTGAATATTCGTTTTCTTGTGACATTTTTTGTAACAGAAAATTTAATTATTCAAATTGAAGATCCATAATTTTAGTTGGCAATTCATATCTTTGATTGATAACACAATTATTTTTGGTTGAGAATTAATTCTTTATGGTTGAAGTGTTTACTATTATACTTTTAGTTGAGAATTCATCCTTCTTGGTTAAAAATTATATTATTTAGTAGAAAATTGGTTTTGTTGTTGACAAATCTGTTTTTGTTGTTGATAAACATTTATGTTGTTGATAAATATTTATTTTTGTGGTTGAAGATTTACAACTTTAATATTCTGTGAACTGAAAACTCAAATATGTGGTTGAAAATGTATCTTTTTCAGCTGAAAATTTAACTATTATCTTGAAAATTTGCTTTTTTCGGTGAAAATCAATTTTTATCAGACGGGCAATTTAAATTTTCCAATTTCATATTCATAATTTCAGTCGAAAATTAATGTGTGTCGTTAGAAATTGTATTCCTGTGGTTTAAGACATCATTCTTTTTGGTTGAAAAGTTTTATACACGAGGTTGAGAAATTCTTTTTTTTTAAGTTAAAATTTTTATTGCTGAGCTAAAAATATAATTATATTGATGCAAATATAACAATTTTTTAGACTTTTTTTGGTGGGAAAATTAATTCTTTTAACTCGAAATTCAATGTTTTGGTTAAAAAATTATCTGTTTCAGATCAAACTTTAACTATTTCACTCAAAATTCATGTATTTTGTTAAAAAGTACTGTTTAGTAAAAAACTGATTTTGTAGCTTGAAAATTCATATTTTTTGTGGAAAATTTAACTACTTAAAAGATGAACTACTTTCTTAAATTCTGTTTTATAATGAATTGTTTTAACTGCTCTCTAAATACGAATCAGTGAAAAATTCACTGATTGAAATAGTAGTCAGACACTTTACTGATTAATCAGTGATTTTCGGGCTGTAAGTCTGCTATATGAACTACGGGAGAAATATACTCTTACTCGTATAGGAAGTACTTACTTAACAGGTTTGTACATGACAGTCCAATCTTGAAATTAAAGAAATGTGTGAGGTTGTTTGTCATTTAAAATTATCGGAACTTTTTACATTTTTAAATATTTGATCATATTTATGGGTTTTAAGTTCTTAGTATGATTCTTTGATTGAATGTACTAAAATATTATTTCATTATGATTGCTAAATTGACATGGTGTAGTGCTGCCAAAACTCAAAAGTGGTTATTTCACTGAATCGAAAAGTACCCTTCATTGATTGTCAGTGACCCATTTCTAGCTACTTGAATCAGTGAAATTTCACTGATTCAAATTTAGAGAGTGCTAATTTCACAATTTTGTTGAAAATTTCTTTTTTGTTGTTGTTGGTTGGAAAATCAGTTCTTTTAACTGAAAATTCAATTATTTTGTTAAAAATTTATCCTTTTTTGATCAAACTTTAACTGTTATGCTCAAAATTCATGTATTTTGTTGAAAATTCGACTTTTCGGTATAAAATTGATCTTTTAGATTGAAAAATCATATATTTGCTTGAAAATTTAAGTACTTACCTGAAAGATGGACTATTTTAATTCCTTTTTATAATTAATTGTTTTACATGGTAATTTAATTTTTTTCAGTTGAAGATTCCTCGTTTTAGTTAAAAATTCATTTAGGGTTAACACTTAAACTATTTTATTAATAATTCGCTTTTTTCGTTGAAAATTAATTTTTTTAACTAAGGATTTAACTGTTCCTTTTCGGTGAAAATTTCTGTTTTTGGTTAAACATTCAATTATTTGTTTCAAAATTGATTGTTTTAATTGTAAACTTCAACTATTTGTTGAAAATTTATGGATTTTTTTTCAAATTAAAATTTTCTGAAACATTTTTTTTTTAGAAATATTATGTCGGCCATGAATGACCTTCGACTTTAATCAAAAGTATAACAACTGCCACTCGACAGATATGAATAAAGTTGTGTAAAAATTGACTTTGGGATCCACAAAAGTGGATCATTTTGATCTGAAGTTGATAATCAGAATGATATGCAACGGTTTGATATCCCGAAGTCTACTGTAATTTTATTATTTATGTATTATTCATAATAATGCCAACATTTTTAGGGATTTTTCTGTAAGTTTAATCCTTCACGGTTGGATACAATAGAATTACTTATGTTGTGCGTAAAGATGAGCAATATTTAATATTATTGCAATCTAGGACTTTGTAAGTTAGACAAGGGAGCATACATATACGAATTCGTGAAACATCACCTTGAGATCTTCGTCACGATTGTAGGCGTCAATTGCCTACAAGGCCAGTTCTGTAAAAGCTTACTTTTCCTCGGATTCGGCTGTCTTTTTTGTAGAGTCCTTTATTCGCTTTAAATGAACGAAACCACAAGTTTCATCAGCAGAGTGGAGAACTTAACCATTTACCGCTAGTGATGCAAAAAACGTGAGAACTTCTTACATTGAAAATGTTCTTATATCATGTGGAAAACATGTTTCTTAAGACATATCGTTCTTCACACAATACTCGGCAAACTGGTTTAAATGCAATAGATAAAAAATTTGTCTTTCTAATTTAACTATAATGTATATTTTTTAAAAAGGAAATTTTTTATTTTCTTGCCGAAAGTTAAAGCCTTTCTTCAGACAAGCAAATTCTTATAACATTTACACCAGGTATTATTGACCCCAGAGGTTATTTGCATGCTTTCTCTTTTTTACAATCTATTTTATATCGACCTAAGGTCTTCAACTCAATTATTTCGGAATCCGTCACGTACATTAAGGCGGAAGTTACTAGAACGCGCAAAACTATCTCGAGCATTCGCATAGTCGTCAGTAATCGATTGGCAGGATAGACAAATCGACCTGGGCCAGGTGGTCGATGGAAGTCGATAAACCAAGAAATTCTAGTAAGCGAAAGTACCTAGTGAATGGTCCCATTAATAAAGTAAAAAATGTCTCGCCTCTTTTATGGGAAAAAGGGACATACAAATATTTTAAGGAATTCACTGTGAATCAGTTTTAGACAAATATAAGTTCATAATTTCCAAAAAGTTAATTTTTAATAAATGCACTATTGGCTAAAATTATCTACATGGAGAAACTTTTTTTTGTAAAATGAGATATTATAGTATTTATTTTTACAATAAGACAGTAGCAAGCCAGGATATAGTGTCACTATTGCAAATATGACTATGTATTGTGATTATTAAATTTTTAAGTTACTAAATTTATTGATGTATAATATTAAATTATTAAATAATTATACTCATACTAAAATAAAGTTGATATAATGTCTAGAAAGGGCTGTAAATTATTACAAGACACAATAGGATAGACATTTTCCCTATGTGCTTTCTACGTATTTCTAATTTTTTCTGTAAAAAGTAGGAAAATATGACATTGCCGGTATTATATTTGCACTCCTTACAAATTATATACATTAAACATACAATTAGACATTTATATTATATTATAAGCTGAAACAGAAAAAAATAGTGTTAGAAGAAAGTAAAGCTGTCGGGTATCGCTTTGGGGCAGCACCTATATTGAAGTATTTTTTCTCTTATTGCATCTTCCTATTGAGCATGTTAATTTTTCTAACCTATTTTGCATTATATGTTATTTAAACTGCCAGTTACTGCAATTACGGTTTTATTATTTATTTTGTAAATATCACTTTTTTCTAACTTCAATTTTCTATCGAAAATATTAGTTTTTCCAACTCTTTAAATTACAATTATAGATCTGTTATTTGAACTTTTGCGAAAGTGTCTTAATTTTTATAATATTCTCATGAATTTTTGTTCTTTATAATGTCGCGAAAAGTAGTGAAATGCCGTTGAAGTTGAAGGCAAAATATCAATGTTATAAAAAGATATTGCAAAAAACATAAAATATCTATGTTTTTGATAAAATGGAATAACTCTGAAAATAATGAACAGTTTCTAAAGTTCTTGCGCTCATTTTGAATGTAAGTTTCTGTATAGTATTTAAAACATGGTTAAGATATTTTCAGAATATAGTCGCTGGATTCTGCTCTCGGTTCAAAATCAGTTTAAACCAAATGATGTAAATTATTATTTATCATATATTAATGATTTAAACGTTTTGAGGCACCCTGAATCCGAAAATCAAGCTTTTACGATGGCGCCTGCATGTCTGTCTGTCCACACTTTTTTTAGACCCTAAAAGTAAACACGATTTCGTTCACCAGCCATTTTGGATAAAAATTAATAATGTTAGAGCATTTTCTACATTTTTGCAACCATTTTGTTTAGATTTAAAAATTTTATGTACGGCTATTCGTTAGTACTCAGAAAGCCAAACGACTTATCCTCATGACTTTTTTCGATAAAAAGAAAGTTATCAGAGTTATAGCATTTATAAGATTTCAAATATTTATCAAAAATCCACATTTTAATCCAAACAACGGACGATATGAATAAAGGCAATAACAAAGAAAGCATTTATTTTTTAAAGCCCTAAAGGACAAAAATAACAACTTTTTGGATTTTCTTGAAAAATCGAAAATTCCATTTTGTAATCAAATTAAACAAAATACGAAAAAAGATGAATGAACAAAAATTGTAATCTCAAAAAATATCTACAAATTTGTCATTAATCACTTCTTGATAGGTCATGTAGTACTTGTTTTACTCGTGAAAAATAACATTAAAAATAAAAAAATTAAATTTTTCGAAAAACGGCACAAGTAACGAAAAAAACGATCTAACAAAAATTCTTTAACCGAAAAAGAGCTACAAGGACCCCGCAGAATTTTTATGGGAAATGGCTCTCGACTAAATAGTCTGAAACTTTACCGCGGTTCTACTGGGAGCCGATGTCATTTTTATATGAACACCTAAACATCTCGGAAACGGGTTTTTTTCTCATCGAACTTGGCACAGATTATCTTTAACATGTGCACTTTCATCTCAAATTTTTTTTAGAATTTGATATTTTTGGTGTTGCTGGAAATAAATAAACTAATAAAATGCTAAATTACAAAATGGCGGATTCAAAATAGCGTCGGAAAAATAAATGTATTGATTTGTATTTTGGTCCACCATTTTGAAACAAAAGAAAAAGTAATTCTGGAAACATTTGAGATGAAGGTACACATGTTAAAGACAATCTGTGCCAAATTTGATGAGAACAAAAATCCGTTTCCGAGATATTTAGGTGGTCCGATTGACTTGGAATTGCCGATATATATAATGAAAACAAAGAGAGGTATAGAGACCTTATAAGGGAGTTGCAACGATTGTACCCGGAATATTCTGTTAAACTAATTGTCCTTATCATCGGCGCTCTTGAAGGTGCTAAGCTTTCACTCGTTAATAGCCTGACGAGCATCCCTGTGTGTCAACAATATGCTAAAACACTTGCGGGAAAAATACAGAAGGCGGTAGTCCTTGTATCATTCCGTGTTCTCATGGTGCACGAAACTTTTGCCGGATCGTCCTATTGATTCCGTTACAGACTGTAACTACCTATTTCATGGTCGTGGCTGAAATTTTACCGCGATTTCGCTGGGAGCGGGTGCAATTTTTCAGTTTAGCACCCGCTCCCGGCGGAATCCTGCGGTTGTCCTTATGACAAATTTTTAGTATATTATATTATATGTACTATATATAACGCCGTGCAAAATCCGTTCGCGCAAAATGTACGTGGTATATGTGTATATACTATACATATATGCACTTCTGTAAGTGTAATAATGCATGCATGCAGGCATTATTATTTTGGTACAAGCCGCATCATTCCGATTTATATGACCACCACTACAGCCTTATTCTGCTGCGAAGTACATACAAACCTTAAGTTCGAACGGCTATATCTCGAAAACTCGAATTTTCTCAACTTAATGCTCCTCGACACTTTTAATCTACACATCGAGAACTACCAGGAAGCAAAGTTTCAGACAATTTTGCCGAGACCATTTTCCATGCAAATTCTGCGGTGTCCTTTGATATGGATCACTTTTTGATAGGACGCGTATTTTTGGTTTTAGTCATAAAATTGGCATTAAACATAAAAATGAAAAATTTGTAGAGAAACGACAAAAGGTACGAAAACAAATTGATGGACGAAAGTTATTCACTCAAAAATGAGATAAAAATTTGTTATATTTTATAACATTCTCATCATTTATAAAGATACCTGTAGAAAGCCAAAAGGGTTCGTTTAGGTTTAGAGCGCTCTGGAAAAGTACATGGAGGCGCATTCACAAACCAAACGCTTGCAAAGTAGGGCTAGTAAGTGAGGAATCGATTTACAGTTATCGACCGATGACTTGAGAAGAAAAGTTTCTTGTTTATGAATATACCTTTATTTTGACAACTTTGCTACATAACCTGCAAATTATATTAATCATGTAATTATATTTATTTTAATTTCCTTAATATTTTTTAATTTAATTATCTTCCTTAAGTTATGCCCATCAGAGTTCGATTACATGTGTGCTTTAAGTTAAAAATTATGTTATTAGTTAAACAAAATGTCGAAGTTGGGATCCTTTAAAACACCAAATAAAGTATCATTTAGAGCTTATTTATCGTTTTAGGTTCCTTTCTAGCAAGTGGGGTTCTTTTTTGTTGCAGCTCCTTTGAAGCAAAAAATGGGTACTAATGTTAACCCCAGTTTTTTCTGTGCGAATTGTCCGAAATTTGACACTACAGCATTCAAATTTAGAACCAAACGACACAAAATACGAAAAAAGTCTTTGAGAGAAATTATAGGTTCTGAAAAATCCTAGAAAATTTCTTTTAATGAGTTTTCAATAGAACTCGTCATTTTGTTTTGATTTTTGAAGGTAGTATGCAGAAAATCGCAAATTCCAATATTACGCGAAAAGATTCCAGATGCGTCAGACATCTAAAAGAAGACTTGTAGGATATTTTGTTCAATCCATAAAAAATAATATGAAAACAAAAATCTTTTTTATATTCTCATCATTTATGTGAGAAAGTATTAGAATTGTCGGAAATTTGACATCACACTTTTTCAACGGATCTCCACGTTTCGAGACCCTCTGAATCCGAAAATCAGGTTTTTACGATGGCGTCTGCCTGTCTGTCCGTCCGTCCGTAAACACGAAAACTCTCGAAAAAATGAACGAATCAAATTCATCTTTGGCACACTTTTTTTAGGTCCTAAAAGAAAGGACGAGTTCGTGAACCAGCTATTTTTGATAAAAATTCAAAAGTTGAGCGTATTTTGAAAATGTTTGAGACCACTTTTTTCTGAATTTGAAAATTCTATGTACGGATACTTATAGTATTAAAATGAACAAACAATTTATCCTTATGACTTTTTTCAATAAAAAGAAAATTCTCAGAGTTATAGCGTTTTCAAAATTTTTTAAATCATAACCAATTTTTGGATTTTCTTCAAAAATCGAAATTTCAAATTTTGATTGCACAAAAAATAATGAAAAATAAAAAATTCCATTTTGTGGACAAACTATGTAGGGCATGAAAAAAGATGAATTAACAAAAATGGTTATCCCAAAAAAGATCTACAACTTCGTTAAGAATCACTTCTTGATAGGACGCGTAATTTTTGTTTTATTCGTGAAAAATAACGTTGAAAAAAAATAAAATAAAAAAAAGTGTGGAAAAACGACGAAAGTTACGAGAAAAAAATCCAACAAAATCTGTTTACAAATGTATGTCGGAAATCGAGCACGCAGCGCGAGTGTCACGTTGAAAATGTGTACCTCAAAACCTTCAGAGCTTTGAGAAACTTAATCTTTGACTATACGTAATTAAGTAGACAATTCAGAATATGAAGACGCATGTAAATACTGCCATCTAAAAGAGATCTTTCTGATAAAGTTTTTTTCAAGCATTCCAAATGCAAAGAATAAATATCCGAGCACGAAGCGCGAGATTCAACCATCGCGCGCCCTAGGCGCGCTCAAATTTGCGAGCAAAGTGTGCCGCGCGCGTAACGCGCGATGAGAATGTGCCCAAAGGGCGGGCACATTTTTTTAGCGTAAAACCGCGAGATAGAGAATAATGTCTGAAAAAAGGTTTGTAGTTTTTTATTTATTTTAAGGTAGCTAAAAAATATGCATTTACAATTGGCAATCAAAAATTGAGCGCGTATCGCTATTTTCACGATGAGAATGTGCACTTCAAAGCATACAGACCTTTGAGCAACTTAATCTTTAACTATACTTAATTAAGTAGAAAACTCAGAACACAAATACGCATATAAATACTGCGATCTAAAAGAGATATTTTTGATAGTTTCATTCAAGCATTCTAAATGCAAAGAATAAATATCCAAGCGCGAAGCGCGAGGTAACCCTGTATCAAAGGAAACAATATTTTAAACATTGAGCAAAATACTGTGGATAATTGCAAAAATTTATTTAAAATGAGCCAAAGAATTAAAAAAAATGTTAATTATTTCCAGAGCTAATATAATTTTTCGAACATTTCGAAATGAGTCCGTGACAAATCTCCCAAGCATCATAGTTCCCGCAAATGAGCGATGAGTAACCTGAGAAAGCTCCCACCAATCAGAGCGCAAGATAAAAAAGTTGCTATTTGAAAATTCAAAGAAACAAATTTTTTTAAAATATACCATCTCCACTTCATCACTCATTTGCAGGAGCTTTGACGCTTGGGAGATTTGCACGGATTCATCGAAATTTTACAATTTTTTTTCTAATTTCCTTTTATAAGACTGACAGTTTACCTTTAACTTGGACATTAAACCCATATTTATTACCTTTCGTGCTCCTATGTTCTCGTATGTAAGAAATTTTTTCGGGTTCAGAATCAATAGTTTACCGACAAGAGAACTTTTGCCGAAATTTCTGTTATGTTTAAACTGTAAACAACCCTTGGAGTTCTTAGCATCTGTCTTTCTCCTTTCCCGGTGTGGTATATCATCATTTTTTCTTTTTTACTCCCAAACTCAAATATGCAACGAGTCAAGCTTGAGGCTATGGATATAATATTTATTCGTTCTGCTTTCACTTTCGTTTTAGGATGGTTTTCTTAGGATATTTCAAAGAAACGGTAAACGATAGCCGGTCTTCCTTAAAATGACATTTCTAGCAAAATAGATTAGGGTGGTTTACTCAAGTCTGAACTTTAAGATTGAACTCAATTTGATAAGAAATTCCTATTCAAAACTTTTTCTAAATATTTTGCAGTAATAAATATTAATATTCTTAGCCACATATTATTAGTATTATTATTATATTTCGAATATTATTAATTCTTAATGACAAATGTAATAACTTTGACCCAAAAAGATTTTAGATTTAAATTTAAAAAGAAGCAATTGAATTTATAATTGATCCTTTAGGGGCCATTCATCGCTCCTTTTGGACTCCTTGCTTTTAAAGACTAAAAATATCTGTATTTTTATCAAAAACGTCCACGTGGACAAGGTACGAGGGGGGGGGGGGGAACGTTCGTCAAAATTCCACGGCTCTCTACGAGGGGGAAGGGGGGTGTCAAAAAGTGGTGAAAATTTGTCCACGTGGTATATGGATGTCCTCTTAGGGCTTTAGGCTATATGTGATGAGTGAGTCACGTGACCAGATGCCTACTTTACCGGCACTTTTTTTATTTCCCTAATTATTTTCACATGAAGCGCTACATCGTGTTGAAAATATGCGATAATAAATAAGAAGCACTAAGAAAGGTGAGTCTGGTCCTAAATTTTAATAACTATGAAAACGTTTTTTAATCTATTTTTTTTTGCTTTTTTCATCATCATTAAAATTTAGGGCCAGACCCAGATTTCTTAGTGTTTCTTATTTGTTATCCCGAATTTTTAACCCGATGTGGCGCTTCGGGTGAAAATAAGTTAGGAAATAAGAAAAGTATCGGTAAGATAGGAATCTGGTCACGTGACCCACTCGTCACATGGCTTTAAAGAAAATAATCGATTCTTCAACCAAATTTTTTAATTTGTAAGCTGAACTATTTTTACTGTCCCCTGTTTTATTTTCTTTCTTGTTTCTCTCCCTTTTTTGTGACGCTCTAATAGTCTAATGAGCACTGCGCATCTTCCTGCAGTGCTTCTCGCCCAACCCCACTGAGAGCGTCCATTCTCGGAAACATTAAATCCAGGAAAACTAAATCCAGGTTTGACTGTACATGAATCCTTTAATAAAAAAGATTATTTTTCCACAGAACAATTGCACTTTTAACCAAAAAGATGAAATTTCGTTGAAAAGAGATGAGTTGTCAAAGCAAAAATATTTGCATTTTCAACCCGAGAAGGCGACTTTTCAACAAAATAGTTGACTTTTCTTCCAAAAAAGATGAATTCTTTATCTAAATGAACAAAACTTCATAAAGATGAACATTCATACAAAAATGATAAGGTATTTTAAACAGCTGTACTATTTGGGTTTATTTTTCCCCTCTAATTTTTGTTTTTCCTGATAACAAGTTTGCAGGATGGCCATTCTTTGAGTACATTATTTAAACTTTTTTCCCATACGTTAGTAGATAGTTAGAGAAATTCTGTTAATTTTTGAATTAGAAGGTAATAAAGTAGCCTCGAGGCTGGTTCTGGTCTCTGGCTTGTATTCGGGTTTTGCGAGTCTGTCCGTGCCGACGTTTTCTTGTTTTCGCCCTTTCCTTTCATCCCATCCTTCCTTCTTCTTTGCTCCTTCTTTCTACTTCCTCAGTACACAACCCGTCACTTATTCGTGTTCGAATCGTGGCTCCCTCCGTGGAAGAATCCCACAGAGCATTTCTCTCTCTTTCCTTTTCCTGTCTCGCCTGTCGTTTCGCGTAATCTGCTATGCTTACTATTTTCCATTCAGCCGATAATCTGGTCCTTTTCTACGCCCGAAGAAGTATATTGAGCTGATCACCGGGCAAAGTAATCAATATCGATTCCGTTCGACTCATCGAGTTCACGATCGAAAGACCTACGGGAGTTTGTTCTTCAAGTGCGTGGGAAATTCTACATCCTTCCTATCACATTACCTCCTCCCAATCTTTCTTTGCTACCCATACCTTCATTACTTCTATTCCGCGTCATTATGTTTACCAAGGTACGAATTATTTGGATTGTCTCGATTCTTTCCACCCTCTTTCCAAGCTCCTTTCACCTGCAAAATGCTTCTCTAATGAGGGTATTAATGCATTTCCATTTTTATCGGCGTTTGCTTCGATTGGCAACTCAATCTTGAAATTAAATACCGAGGAATCGGTATTTCTCGATTTTAATAAATAGAAGTATAGAATGGTTCAAAATTAAATCTCCGGGTATATTGAGGAAAATCACAGCGATATACACGAAATAACTTGTCACGGAATTTTTCAACAGATTTGAACAACTTTTAAGCACGCAAAAGAAGGCTCGTAAGTTTTGAAGATTTGATACTCCTCCCCCACATATTGTATAATCTTCGTTGACATATTTTTTTCGCAAATTTTTAACTAAGACAGATTATAAACTCAACAAAGAAAAAAATTCCATTAAAAATGTAAAATTTGTAAGCCAAAAAGAGAAGCTTTTTACATAAACAGTTGAATTTTTAACCAAGAAGATACATTTTCAACCACGAAGATTAATTTTCTAGTAAAAAGTCGGATTACCAACAAAATATATAAATTTTAACAAAAAAGATACATTTTTAATCAAGAAGATTAATTTTCTACTAAAGAAGATGAATTACCAACAAATCACATAAATGTTCAACGAAATAGTTGGATTTTTCAACAAAAAAAGATACATTTTTAACAAAAAAATGTAATAGTTAGAATTTTATTTAAAATGTTCATTCTGAACGGAAAAGTTGAATTTTCAACCAAATAGTTAATTTTTCAGTTAACAAAATTAATTCTTAACCAAAAATAAGAAGTAATTTTCCACAAATTATTTAAATTTTCAACCAAAAATGTGAATTAAATTAAATGTAAATTATGAATCAACAACAACAAAGAAATACTTTTTTAAAAATCTGCTAAACTGTCAAGCAAGGGGTTAAATTTTCAACCTAATAAGATGAATTTTGAACAAAAAATGCATAAGTTAATATTAAAAAAAAATTCAATGAAATACTTCAATCCTCAGCTAAAAACAAAAAATTATCAACCAAACATTTGCATTTTAAGCGAATTTTTAGCAAAATACATGAATTGTGAATTATATAGTTAATTTTTCAGTTAATGAAATTAATTTTCAACAAAAAAAAAACGATTTTTCAGCAAAATAGGTTAGCTTGCAACCATATTGTCGAATTTTGAGCCGAAAATATGAATTTTTTTCGAAACATTTGAATTTTCAACCCGAAAAATATGAGTTTTCATCAAGCAATTGCAACCATTTGCAAACCATTTGCAACCGAAACAGATGACATTTCTAGAAAAAGTCATGACTTTTCATACCAAAAAAGAAAAAAAGTTTTTAACAAATTGTTGAATTTTCTAGACAAAGAGATGAATTTCAAAAAAAACAGTGGAATTTTCGACGACCAAGGATACATTTTTTATGAATTCTTAACTAAAAATGTAAAAAAGTAGTAGACTTTTCAATCGAAAAGAATGAACTTTCAACTAGAAATAATTAGATTTTTATTGGGTTAGATTTTAGCTTGCATTTAAGTGAATATCCTAGAAATTATGTTTAGAAAACAGAGTTAATTTCCCACTACAAACTTCTTGATTTCGAAGCTAAATACTTATTGTTATTAACATATTTTATTCTGTGAAACTAATTTCATTAAGCTTTCACGTTTATTTGAAAAACAAATTTCATATGTTATGTGTGTATGTTCGTTCCCTAAGTTTATTAAGTCTTAGTAAGATGGGAAATAGAATGGAAAATGTTGGTTTAATTATCATTGAAATGAAAGCAGTGAAAGCTATTTTTCTAACAAAAGAAGCAATAATATTTTAATGGTCGGGACGAATAGAAGGGGGCGTTGAGTTCTAAGGGCTCAAAAGGTGGGGACGCTCTTGGGTTCCTTGGACCCAAAAGGGCCTTGGCTCGAGTAGCAAGGCAGGGGAAGGCCCAAGAGAGTCACCAAGCACGATACGAAATGTGGCAAAAAGAGAATTGGATCCGCTGCAGCGAGCAGAGCGCATACAAATGCATTTGCTTGCAAGTGCAAGTACGAAGCTCTCAGGGTTAAACGTGACTTCGAACCAGAACGCCAGGCCGCATCGTTCGATTCGAGATTAAACTGTAATTAAATGCGGCCAGAGACAAGAAAAAACGCTACAGGGAGCGGCACAAAGAATGAGAGAAAGGGACGGAATGAGTCGAAATCCCAGAAAAAAATTCCTCCACATTCTTAATCTTATTCCAGCCATTTTTGTTTCTTACTCAAAAATATCTGAAGTGATAAAAACTATAATTTTCACAATAGCCAC
>NC_046659.1:93396073-93401101 GCF_010883055.1 Belonocnema kinseyi | reverse complement strand
GTCCGGGGTTCGATCCCTGAGCCGGTACCTCTGGAAATTTTTCAATGTACCTTTACCGAAGTTCTGGTGGTTCGGAACCCACCTTAAGTTGTAGGTCCCCCCCTCCTGTACTTGACTGCAACCCAGTCCGTCAATGATGGGGTAAAACCAGGCTTTGTCCAATATGTTTGGGCAGACTGCTCTTATCAGATCACTTGATTGCATTATAAAAATGCGTCCGCGACTGATGATATATACCGGGACAGCCCCGTGCAAAAATGATCAAATAAAAAATCCATCTCTAACCAAAAATGCCTTCGACGTATTGGGCAGTATAAGCCTGTGACAACATTTCAATAATAATAAGAGCCTCGGTGGCTCAGTTGGTTAGACACTTGGACTTCACCTCAGAGGTCCGGGGTTCGATCCCTGAGCCGGTACCTCTGGAAATTTTTCAATGTACCTTTACCGAGGTTCTGGAGGTTCGGAACCCACCTTAAGCTGTAGGTCCCCCCATCGTGTACTTGACTGCAACCCAGTCCATCAATGATGGGGTAAAAATCAGGCTTTGTCCAATATGTCTGGGCAAGACTGCTCTCATCAGATCACTTGATTGCATTATAAAAATGCGTCCGTGACTGATGATATATACCGGGAGAGCTCCGTGCAAAATGATCAAATAAAAATCCAACTCTAACCAAAAATGCCTTCGACATATTGGGCAGTATAAGCCTGTGACAACATTTCGCCACAGAAATGTTTTTTTCATAATAATAATATCATAATAGAGCCTCGGTGGCTCAGTTGGTTAGACACTCGGACTTCACCTCAGAGGTCCGGGGTTTGATCCCTGAGCCGGTACCTCTAGAAATTTTTCAATGTATTTTTACCGAGGTTCTGGTGGTTCGGAACCCACCTTAAGCTGTAGGTCCCCCCATCGTGTACTTGACTGCAACCCAGTTCATCAATGATGAGGTAAAAACCAGGCTTTGTCCAATATGTCAACACAGAAATGTTTTTTTGTATCATAACAGATATATCAGGCACTTCATTTTAGACCGTGCAGAAAGCGCCTGCGAGGAAGTTTTTTTAAAAATAATTATATCAGATAAATTTTTTCCAAGGGGGAAGTGTTTAATGTGGTCGACATTTTTACCCGAAGAAAATTTATTTTTATTTATGTTGAACGATCCCCTTGAATATTTTTGGTTCCCGGAAATAAATTCCCTCCTACCTTGAAAATAATATAGGGTTTTAAAAAGAAAATTTTCGGTTTTTTAAAAAAGGAGAAAAAGAACCACTTGTTATTGACTTTTTTATAAATTGAGTTTTTAATCACTTCTGAAGAAAATTTCAAGGATTAATTTTCACCAATAAACAAAAATTCTATAGTTTTCTGTTAAATGCATGCTCAAACGACTTTTTAAACTTTTTATGATATAAAATATTATTTTTCGGTAAAGCATAGTTTTTTAAACATTTTCTAACTAATTTTTTATTGTTTGAACAGTTAGCATTTGTCAAAAAAAGATATATTCCTTTTGTAGATCATAAAAATTTAGTATTTCCTATAGCTAATTATACACTTAATGAATATTAGGCTCAATATTTCTTGTTTCTTCAATTTTGTATTTATAATAATTATTTAAACAACTTGATTTTCATGGGAAAGCTGAAGATTTTTTTCAAAATACCTTACCTTATACTATGCAACTTATTATTCAGTACTTTTTTCCTTCTGAAAATATACCTCAATTATGTAGAGAAGCAGTGGGTAAATATAAGTTAACTTGTATTTGGTCTACAAATTGATTCTGTCTTTTACATTAATGTTTTGTAACTCTTAGTCAAACTTTAATTTTCTTCCCGCCCTAATGTAGGAACCACTTTTTACACGTTTTATGTATCAATGCACCTTATCCTATGTCTGATCCTATGTCCACTGTATTCACCAGTAATTTTTGAGGTTAAGTCAACATGGCCTCCACCTATTATACACATATTCAAAGTTGATTAAATTCGTCTTCGTGGTAAACCCAACCCACAAGAGAAACCACCTAATATAATGTGTTTTAAAACTTAAGGTTTGCCCTGCAAAAATACCTTAGGGAGAGAAAAATTCATGTTAGACCAAGAGTTACAAAAAGTTAATGTAAAGGCAGTGAAATAATTTGTGAATCAAATAAAATTTACCTTATATTTAACTTTTAATCCTGTGTTGTATGTCAAGTGTGTCACATTACCAAGTATTCCTCTACATAATTGAGCTATATTTTCTGAAGGAAGGAAATGCTGAATAATAAGTCGCAAAGTATAAGCTAAGCCGTTAAGGCAAGGGATTTGAAAAAAATTCTTCATCTTTTTCGTGAAAAATTATAACTGAATGATTATTAGTTTTTTTAAATTATTTAAGTAAATAAGAAATTGAAAAAAAGATCCTAACATTCATTGAGTGCATCATTAGCTACAGAAAATACTAAATTTTTAAGATTTACAGGTAAAATACAACTTCTCTAACAAGTACTATCTGCTTAAACAACAACAAAAATAATTAGAAAATACTTGGAAAGTTGTGGTTTACCGAATAATAATATTTTGTTATACAAAGTTTTAAAAAAGTCATTTTTAGCATGCATTTGACATAAGATTATTGAATTTGTGCTCGAATTTGTGTTTATTGGTGCAAATTACTGTGCATTTTAAATTCGAGCTAGGAGGGAATTTATTTCTGGGAACCAATAATATTCGATAGGATCGTTCACCACAAATAAAAAGAAATTTTTATCGGGTAAAAATTTGACCCGCACTAAATAACCCCCCCCCCCCAATCCTCATTTGGAAAGAATTTATCTGATATTTTTTTTTCTCAATTAACTGGGTACTTCCTCGCAGGCTTTTTCTCACGGAAAATCAAAATTGATGATCACACTATATCAATGGTAAAAGGTTGAAAAAATTATTATCACGTAAAATTGTAACTAAATTGTAACTAATATTTCTTGAATTGTATCAAAAGATGATATTTAAAAAAAAATCCTGTGACCACAATGTGTATATTTAGTTTTTAGCGTTTCTTTTATGCAATAAATCCATTTCCAATAAAATGCTGGTTATCTAATTTTACACTGCATCCCTTTAATCCTTTAAATTCGGATTAATATGGGCCCATTTGAACAAAAATATGTAATTTCTTTTTTTTCGGCTGCAATTTGAGAGTTTACAGATTTAAAAATTAAATTAATACAAAGGAAGAAAGTGTCTTTAATAGCTGTATTGCTGCCAGATGTCTCATCACAAATATATAATTTTTAAAAAGTTCACTTTCACGGTAAATGTCATTCTATTTTTCCGTTCGCGTCGTGACTTTGTTTTCGAACGTTGATTTGCTAAGTCCATTACTCTGAGAGCGCGTACAGTAATGAGTTCTGTAATATGCAACTTTCTTGGATCCCCATTCCTCACTCGCTCACTCTCTCTCTCTCTCTCGCCCCCCTCTCTCCCTCTCTATCTCTCTCTGTCTCTCTCACTCACTCTTCTGGTCTAAGGGGTCTTCGTCTTCAGGCCGATGATGTTGGCCCTCTAAAGTCTAAACCGATGATTGGTCGCGGGTAACAGGAGTTTGATAATGCATTCGCTTTCGGGCTCGGCTCACTTGCATGATTGCAAAAACAAGCGACACGAAAAACTCAGAGAGATAACACTGCAAGAAAGAGAGAAAAGGTGAGCGAGAGAGAAGGGTAGGGAGTGGTCCGAGAACCGAACGATCGGGCCTGCAGAACCGGAATTTTATACAGTGGCGTAACACACTAAATAACATGGCGTGAATCTCATAACCAAATTACACTCCTTTCAAAAACAGAGAATTTATCGATATGCAAACACTAGACTTCATTCCATTTTTCTGACAGTAATTGGTCGCTAGAGGTTTTCCTTGAAATTTTCCGGAGATTCTTCAAAAATAGGAAGCTTTCCAATAATTTATTTTCCAGGAAATTGACTTGATTGACTTGACTAGGTTATCCCGGGGTAATTTTCAAAACATTTGTGTTCCCTGAAATACATTGACGGAGAATTTCACGGTCGTTTCTCTGGAAACTCTACAATGTATCCTCAGGAGTTTGTACTATATCTTTTATTATTCATTTGTAATTCACAATCATGAATTTGAGTTTTTTAGACGCTGTTTTTCCCCATAGCTACCCTTTTTATTCTACTTCCCACATAATCATTAGCAGTTATCTAAATACCATCAAAGACGTTTTTGCTTTGCTTCTAAATAGACATTAAATTGTATTTTGCAAATGAAAGAGTTCTAGATTTCATCCGAAGATATCTTTAATCAAGGTTACGGAACGGCCTTCGAGGCATTTAGAGACTATAGAGTATTCTATCTCGCCTCGGAACTAGCACTATCTCTAAGATCCAAGCCTTTAGATGGTCAGGAGAGGAGCGTTATCGATAAAGGGGAGCCATTAGTCAAGAGGAGCGTATAGGGCACGTATGCTTGCGGCTCGCTGCGGCGATGGCCAGAACTGCAGATGACCTTGGCAAGGTTACCGCATCCTAACCACACATCGGCCCTACCATCTTGCTCCAGCGTGCCCTTATTATTATTATAAAGCATTCGTCCTGATTCCTCGAGGCCAGGTGCCATTCATTCCACTCGCGATCGCTGTTCGAGTTTTCGTACGATGTCCCCTCCCCTTATTTTTTGCACCTGCCTTGTTCCTGCAAGGCATTCTTTTTTTGACCTGAAATCAAAACTCTGCTGGTTGGGCTCAATTATCTGATTCGTGAAACGAGGACAGTTTGGTTCTTCTTTTTTTGGTAGATTTGCGGTGTCTTTGAAATAAGTTTTTCATTATTGGGTGAAAAGAAAGAACAGTCGACTTTCTGCTCTAAATAAAACTTAATACTCGAACTTGTTGACAAATTTCAACTATTGTTACATAAAGAAAAGTAATGGATGGTGATCCTACAACCAAAGGGTTCTATCTCTGATTTTGAAAACTGTACAAGGCTGTTGGAAATTGTCTAGTACTAAGTGTA
>NC_046659.1:93330553-93395973 GCF_010883055.1 Belonocnema kinseyi | reverse complement strand
TTAATAAGAAATAAATATTTTTAATTAATCAATCACAGTACCTATAAGTGATAATTCTATTACTAAAAATATGGCGATGTCAGAAAATGACTTAGTAATAAATAATGTTTTGAAACCTTTTATGTTTTAAACCTTTAATAATATTTCTTGAACTGCATTGAAACTTTCTGAAAACTTATGAAATCCTGTACAATTCTCTGAAACCCCATAAAAGACATTAAAATGTTTTCAAGTACTTTGAAAAATTTCAAAATCATTTGCAATTTCTCATAACTTTTTTAATCTTGTACAATATGTTTAAGTCCCTATAAATCCTCTGACTTCCCTGAGAATTATTATCAATCGCTTGAAATCCTGTAAAACGCCTCGAAATCTTTTTAATAACTTAAAAACAATCGCGCAATCTCTTGAAATATTTTTAAATATTTCGACATTCCTTCAAATACTTTATAGTCTCGAGAAATCTTTTAAAATATAGCTTAAAAGCTTTTCGAACCACTTGTGGGCTTTATAAATTTTTAATATCTTATGAAATATTTGAAAAACCATTGAAAACCTTTACAGCATTATTGAAATCTTTCTAAATTCCTTTAAACTATTCGAAAGGTAATTGAAATACATAAAAACCCTAAAATATTCTTGATTAACTTGAAATCCTTAGAAAATCTGTTCAGATTTTTTAAGCTACTTGCAATGCTTTTGAAGTGCTGGGAAATCTCTTTAAATATTTTTAAATACTTTGAAAATCTCAAAAATGTTTTAAAATACTAAGCAATTCCTAAAAGTTCTTTAAATTCCGTTAAATCCTTTGAAATTGTTATGATATTCCTGGCAATATTTTGAAACTCATTGAAAACGCTTTAAATATTTAAAAATCTCTTAAAGTACCTTGAAATGTGTAGATATTCTGTGAAAGTCTTTATAATATTTTACAATTCTTTACAGTCTCTAGAAATTATTTGAAATCGCTTGAAATCTTGTTTTTGAATCCCTTGAAATCTCACAGCATGCTTTGTAATATCTCAAATGAGTCTAAAATTCCGTTAAATATTTCGAAATACTTCGGAGATTTTGAACATTTTTTAAACTTTTCGAAACCCAAAGAGATCTTATAAAATCTTTTGAAAATTTTTGAAATCTTTGGAAATTTCGAAATCCTAATATTTACAGTACACTCAATATTCAAAAGATCAACCTCTCCATAGTAAAGAATAAACGGCAATTATTCATTCTTTTATTTAATGAACTCAAGTTTTATTCTCTTATTAAATTACAGGGTTGGCCAATTAAAGTGGAAGTATTTGTTTCTGAAAAAAACGTTAAAAAACAATCGTTTTTTTGTTCATTTAGATAATCATTTATTTTAGTTCAAGGAGATTTGTTCCAACTACTTTTTGAAAATTATTTTGCGCAAATGGCGTAAATGGTGCAAATGTTGGCCGAATGTATAGGCCTCCAAGGTGAAAGGTGCCAATTTGCGCAATAACATTTTCAAAAAGTAGTTGGAACAAATCTCCTCGAACTAAAATAAATGATTATCTTTGCTTTTAATTAACTTAATTAATGAATTGCTTTTTAATGTTTTTTTTAGAAACAAGTGCCTCTACTTTAAATGGCCAACCCTGTACATTTTGCTACCATAATGATTAAAAATTACATTAATATTTGTTGTAGATAAATGATAAGATATCATCAAATTTCATTTTTAAATTTTAAATGTTATAAATGCAGCAATTTCAAGTCATTCAAAACCTAATCAGGATTTCATGAACAATAAGTGCGAAATTTTCGAGACACTTCGTTACAACATTTTTTTTAGATAGGAAAATAGTGCCAAAAAAAAACTCCTACTTCAATTTGATTATGCAATATAAAATTTTAGTACTACTTTTTGGGGTTGTAACAGAATTTAAGTAAGAATCAAATTTGACAATGATTTTGGGTTTTTTTGGAGCAAATGACGTAAGTGGGTACGCATATTATCTTGGAAATAGGAGGCTCTCAACATGATCCTCAATTTCGGAGGAGCCCAAGTTTTTAGAGTGGATGATTATGTAAGTATTGTAAGTGTTTAGTTACGTTGTTTTACTTTGTTTTTTATTGAGCGCATTAACAGGTGGCACCACAGACTTGTCCGTTTTGTAAAGTACTTCGTCATCCTTAAATCGTCTGGTCAGATGCTGGGCGTCGCACAGTATGACGTCTTGTTTACAAATGAACTCAATTTATCGATGCTTCCTCTATCTCGCTAATACAACAACTTGGGTTATGAAAAATGGAGGCGTTGACTTGAGTAAATCGTTTTCTGCTGACAAAGAAAAAAAACTTAATGGATACACGAAACCTGATGTCAGTAGTACATAGGTATATACGGAAGAAAACCTCCATCCAGTGTTTTTTCTTATGCTTTTCACGTCTTAGCATTCACACGATTTATTCTTGGATTATAAATTTATTTGAGACTTAAGAGTTTTTTCCATTAATAAAATTATATTAATTTTCTTGGCTTTTGTCTAGCATAATGAAAGATTTTATAGTCCCTTATCAATTTATAATTAAATCAATAAATATTTTGTTTTCTGTTTTTAGATCGAAGACGAGCGAGACGAGTGATATGAATGAAAGCAATAGTGGTAGTGGTGGTGGTTTTGGTAAATGGTTGCGAGACCATCTCGGTGGAAGCTTAAAAGGAAGTCACGACATTAGCACGACCAATTCGACAAAATCTAATGGTACCGTGAAAATTCCAGCAAATGAAAAGAATGTCGTAAGAAACACGTACACTTCTCAAAACTTATACTGCAGCCTACCTCGGGAACATGGTAGACACTATCATAATGGCACTCTTAAGTCGGGCAGCGTTTCTCCGAAGTCGCATGTCCACGAGCGACCACGTACTAATAGTACAAGCCTTTACGAGAAGTCCTTCTCTGGCGACCTTGGTAACCTGACGAGGGGCGGACCTGTCTACGGAAGCGAAGGGAAAAACTCCAGGAAGCGTAACAAGGATCGCCGAAGACACTCCATGAACGATGTCCACGAGCAGAGTCGTCATCGTCGCAAAAGGTAGGATAATTATTGAAAATTGTATTATGGTGTAATTTTAACGTATTATTTGCAATTCACGAGGATTTGAATCTCTGATTAAACCAATCTACAAAACTAACCTACGCGTCGTGATTTTTCAGAAAGTTAAACAATGGAATTTGACTATTTTTAATAAAATAACCAAAGTTCCTCAAAATGTTAGTGCTCGGTGAAAGTTTTTTCCTTATCCTGACAAATTTTACGAATAAGGGTTACCCCCTTATGCTTCAAATTTGGTTTTAATGCTTTTAAAATACCGGAGTTTTCGATTATAATTAAGGGTGATAGTGTCATTGTCTAATAACAGTAAAGAATACCTATACAGAATAGTATTAGTTAAGCATAAAAGGATTGCATAAAGAGAATAAGATGTAACCAAAGCAGTACCGTTAGTAACAATCTTCTCTTAAAGACCCCCCTATTACAATGCAGAAAACACAGAAAGCCTTTTTGTCCTTCTCATCTTCTAGATCCCGGAAAAGAAGGGCCTAGCATATCCGTAAAGTTCTTCCTCTCGGTCGATCCTGGACCTCTGAACAGTCTGAACAGGAGACTTGTACCGGAAGAGTTTCATTGAAATACGTCCCTAGAATTCCGCGAGATATTCCAGGAACGTAGTTCAACGACAATGTGCCCTTGTAAATAAATCTGGAATATCGACGTCTCTCTTTTCTGCTTCGCGAGAACGCCCCTGGGAGCTAGACTTGTCCTCGCTAGGATGATTTAACACAGCAAGGATCTGGCGAGGCCCCATATAGCGAATGATGCCCGTACTCGTCTCTGGGCTTGGGTCTTACGTCGCTTGTTAAGTGTCCATGCCTGGTATGTGCTTGGTGTGTATAGCGGGGATATATGGCAAGTCTTGTTGGTCCCTTACGCGAGACTATAGAGGGACCCATAGTGGTGGCTGGCAGGATCTCCGTAGATGTCCGCAAACGCGAAATACCGGCGTGCATTGCGAGACCTTCTCGACGCCGAGTCTCTGGTCTCTTCAGCTCGGGGTCCGCGGGTTGTTGGAGTCTGAATTTACGGCAGGGTCCGCGATAACCTTGATACGACCGACACGAACGCACCGGTCTCGAAGATGCTGCCGCGAGAATATCGCCTTTGAGTGTGTATTGCGACGTGACGCCATCCTGTTCGAAAGCATTCGGATATTGGCGAGAATTTGAACCCAAGAGAGTTCCTGGTTCAGAAGATTGCTCAGCTCAAGCTAAGGTTACATCCATCTCTTCTTTTCAGAAAAGATGATCCTGCAACCATGTACATACTTGTGACCAAAGGTCATCAATGGGTGTGCATTGTGCACATATGAAATATAAATCCACACAAAACTCAGAACAACAATCATTTATGATCCACAATAATTTTACCTATTGCTAGATTAAGGTTGCACTGTTAATAGATCTAATACAATTTGTTTAAGATTTGTTGCATGCACTTGTGTAAATACTTCAGCCGAACACCATGGTGCTGAAACCGTATTAAGATTAATTTTTGTTCAGAGCTATACAAAAAAAATCTATAAGTGAATTAACAAGACTGTAAAAAGAACTTTAAAAGATGTTTAAAAAAATGTTTTTCTTGCAAGTTCAGGAGGTTGAACCCGGAACGTAGGCGTTTGTACGTGCTTAAGTTCGAAAAAGGGATTAGGGTACGAGTAATGGGAAGTGGTACCGCGGATAAAGCAAGATAGCCAGATTTGGAGTAGATGTCAGCTTGTTATCCACGAATTTGTTAAAATGGGCTGTCCTCTACCCTTATTCTTCGTACACTTCTTCCTGGTAAGTGGTACCAACGATTGGTCTCTTCCCGTTTGTGATTCTGAGCCCTTCGTGCTTTCCCCTTCCCCTTCTCTTTACTCTTTACTCTTCCCTTTTCTTTCATCTCCTCTTTTCTCGTTGAGCTAAATATAGCCAACCTCATGCTATAAATAGAATAACCCCGAAGTTCAAAATGACCGGGATCAGCTTCAGCAAGATCATCAGCATCAACATCTCTTCCTTCGTCTTCTTTCTTTAGTTTCATCGCCCATTCGCTTCTCATTTTTATTTTCATTTTCTTTTTTCATTCTATCCCTTTTGCTCATCATCTCTTTTTCTTTACTATCTCTTTTCTCTTTACTTCTTTTTATTTATTATCCTTCTTCTCTAGTTTCCTCTGCGTCCCTTCCCTATTACCGTGAGCATGTCTTACCCACCTCTTTCTTTATCTCGACTCGAGATGCCTCCTCCCCCTCTTCTTTACGCCTTCGCCAAATGTATGGACGTCCTCCTCGATCCCGGAGTCGACCTCACATTCGAGGTCGACTCCTTCGATAAGGGGCCAGTGACTTCCCGAGATGATGCCTGCAGTTGTATCCTGACGTCAACCTCAAGGTCGAGGAAGGAAAAAGGAACATAAGATACTTCTCGAGATATGAGAAAGCGGTGGAGAGAAAACAAGATGTTTCGTTTGATTGTTGTTTTGACGTTAGTACTCAAGGCATGGACAGAACGACAACCTAACTCAAATTAGGTACTTCTTCAAATCCGAAGGTTCAACATACACCTTCTCGATTGAATTTTTAATGGAATGCAGTTTCTTCTCACTTCAAGTCTCTTAGGTAACAGAAATAAACTCTGTCAGAAATCGGAAACTACGTAGAGAATCAATACATGACAAAGGATTTTGTATCATTAAGTAAGGTGTTGCATAATGTTTTTCGTAGAATTTTCTAGGAAGAGTTTACACTCGATTACAAAGATTACCTCTTCCTCATTGTACTCTGATAGAGGAGTATCATTTCTCACTAGGCACTAGAACGTTATTTATCAAAATCCCTGCATTCTCCAGTCATCCGTTGATAACTCCATAAAACCATTAACTTTGCCTCTTTAGGTATCACAATAACTACCATCACAATAACAATCCCACGCATACTATTCTCGTATAATCCATCAGCCAAGGAATCAGATACAAGTATCTGGATTTTATACCTAATCTTCTATTGTGTAATCCGCCTTAAGTCATCTCATCTACCCCTTCGATTCTTCTTCGCCTTTTCATGGACATCCAACAATGAGGAGTGGACAAGAATGGTTGGACAGAGACGAAATATAGTAATCCGCCCTCGACAGGAGCGGACCAAGGGATTAATGATAGTGACATCCTGCTCGTGGCCAGATCAGGCTCTTCATCTTACTCGAGGTGAAGAAAGAAAAGAAGGGGGTTGGATGTAGGGAACATTGACCTTAGATTTGATTCGCGTCCTTGAAAAGTCCTTTATGCAACGATCGCCACAATTGCTACCTATGCTATCAATGTTGAATATGTGTAACGCGTCGCGTGCTATTTGACGACTGCCGATTCGCCACGTATGCATTCTCGGATGAATGTGGTTCCTTCTAGCTGTATGCGACTGTGCATACATGTGCTGTCAGACGTTAAGCCAGTTAGTCCAGTTTCCATCGGTATCTAAGCCTTCGAGTTGAATTCAGAAGAGTAGAGCCAATCTTACTTTCGTAATTTCTGAGAAATGGAAAATCGAAGCTGGAAGGTTAGGAAAAAGTAACTGTAGATCAATTTTTTATCCTCGATTATAGAATGATTTTGGGTATTAAAGTAATCCAGATTAAATAAAGATTACTTAATAAGTGTCACTTCGATTTTGAAATGAGTTGTAGCGAGGAAAACCTTGAAAATGTTGAGCACTGAGCATCATCATCTAAAGTACATCTATAAAGAAAATTTTACATTATTTTTGATTGATTGAACATGAAGCTTGACTTATGAATTCAGTTGTAACTAATGAACTCTGTGACATGAAAAAATGTCTTACATTTTAATTATGAGATTCCAAGAGATGATATCCCATATTACTGCACATTATCAATATGTTGCAATCCTTCGAAACAAGTTTGTACCCTATTTAAATCATGCTCTGATCTGCCAAACCAACTCGTTGCAAATCACGTAATTTATTAGGTGGCATTAACAAACTCATTCATTTAATCATGCAATCATGACTGTATATAGGTGGCTTTGAGCTAATTGCCTCAATTAAGGAATATGAGTTCTATGCAATAATCATCTTGAATTAATCTTGATCATATTGGTACCTCCACTGAGAAGAAAAGTATATTCTACATGACTTAATTGTTGACTAGGAATAAATACCATCGTAACTATGAATAATATTACCATAGAAAATATTATGCAGTGAATTATTACTAAAGGAAGATAAAGATCTGATCATCATCGACAAAAGCTATCAAATTTTCTGAAGTGTTTTGCACATTGTTCAACAATACCGTTTTTTAAATCCATTCAGGTTGGCATCTTACGATCCATCCAATTTGCCGCCCCGACATTCCCTTGTAGGCGTTGCCATCTATCATCATCAGAATTTGATGATCATTGACAGCTTGACAGATTATTTTGATATCATGCTCGGTTGAACTTCAAGTTCAAAGTCAAGCGACTTTGCTTGTTGCTTATTCTAGAGGGCATCGAACTAAGGAACGATACAGTCCGTTTCTCTTTCTACCCATTCCTATGTAACTCTCGGTTCATGTAATCGAATTGGAACTCCATTGTCATCGTGCCCAAATGAGAGGGGGAGGGAGTTGATAGCAGTTAAAATCTCTGAATCTCTTATTCAGCTTGACCACCTATCAGAAAACCAGGAATTAGCCTGAAATTTTGAGCATCGGAAAAAGGCCGAGAAATTGTTGGAAAACTGTAAAACCAGAAATTATCTAGATTTGGTTTTACTTTTGCAATAAATTTCCTCTGGTTCTTTTACAAGAAATGTGTTTGGAATTACTGAATTACTCAGTGTGACCAAAAATATCCGCTAAAATGTCGAAGATCATTTTAAATTTAAGATTGTAAAGTTAATGTTTCATGCAAAAATGTATGTTCCTTTTATATTATCTCTTTAAGAATTTAAACTTGTGTTGATCAATCATTCAAATACTAGAGTTCCTTTTACTATATTTAAGAACGAAACTTCATTTTAGATATTTGACATATTATTATAGATAGGCTAAATTTCTATAATTAATTACTAATAATAATTGACATAATAAAGTTATAACTTAGGGATAGTCTAAATGTATTGATATACTATATTGAAAATCCGCTTTTGAAGGAAAAGATATTTAAAAATGGAGAGTTCCATAAGCTAACGTGTATATTTTATCTTCAAATAAAAAATGTACACTCCCCGTAATTTCGGGGACATAAAAGTATAATGTTCCCAAATAGAACATAGATTGAAATATTCCTCGCGAAATTCCAAAATCGATATTTTAGATTCTGGGTCCCAAAAACCGCACATATCTTCTAATTTACGATCGATAAAATGGACCCTTCTCTTGCAGGGCATCTCTATATTCTGAAATAACATCCGTTGCATCATTGTACAGAATTTCCTCTGCTGTTTATTAAATCACAGTCTTTACACTTTTTACCTTATTCAACTTTTTTGCACTATTGTCTCAATAACTCCCCCTCTTTTGTTCGCCTAAATGAGAACTGACTTGATAGAAAACAATAAAAAATCCAACCATTTTTGGTAGAAAGTTAATGCTTTTTAATCGGAAAGTTTTCTATCATATGTCTGGTCCAGAATTCACCTCCTTCAATTAAGAATTCTACTTCTTGGTTGAAAACTGAATTATTTTTTTGGAAATTTAACTATTTTTTCAGAAAGTGATATTTCTTGGTTTAAATGTCAATTGTTCAATTGAAGTTTAATCCGTTTTTTTTTAAGTTTGATCATTTGCTTGAAGATCCATCTTCGTAGGTTGAAAATTCAATTATTTTTTAAAAAGTGGAATTGCTTGTGGTTGAAGTTTAAACCTTTTTATTTGAAAATTGGATCATTTGGTTGAAGATTCATCTTCGTAGGTCGAAAATTCAACTATTTAGGTTCAAATTCAACTTTTTTTGATAAAAATCTCTCTTGCTCTTGAAACTTAAACTATTTGGCTGTAAATGCAATTGTTTGGTTATAAAACCCAACTCTTTTGTTGTAAATTGTCTTTTCAGGTTAAGAATTCCACTATTTTGTTCAAAATGCAGTATATTTTGAATTTGATCTTAGGAATATGGAACCTATATTTATGTTATTTGAAAAAATTTATTCTCCCTATACTGCTAGATTTTCTTAAAAACCACTCTATTTTCCGTATTTTAAGAGCATTTTAGATTGTAATGTCTCAAATGACTTTCACAATAATTTACATTATATATTATGTCGTCTAAAATCTAATTTTTGACCATGACACCCGGGAAAAAGCCTGAATTTGTAATTTTTTTATCTGAGTGGCCACCCTGTTATTGTTTGAAGCATCATCTCTCAGAATGTTGAAATTGAAATTTTAAATGCAGGAATGTCCATGTCACCAAACTGAAAAACATGTATATAGAATGACATATAGAAAGGGCTGATTCAATATTGACAGTCGAACCTGACATGGGCGGTGAGAACCTTCTAAGTGTACGGGGTCATCGTGTATCCCTGAGATGAAAAAGGAGAAAGTGTACAGTTGCAGATATGGTTGTACATACATGTGGAGGAGGGCATGTGCGGGACAGCACATACGAGAGTCTGTACCCAATGCAACCGCAACAGGGGATCCTTGAACCTACAGGAATGCTGGCAACCCACGCGGCCTTAACTACCCCACTCTTCCTTTTCACCCGATCTAATCTTCGCAGGGCCACGTATATACGCCAGGGCTAACCTTATGGGTTGAATAAGCACATATTCTCGTCACCTTTCTTAACTTACTCACGCTGTATGCACAGTGCGCACGTAACCTTCAAAGTGCTTGCGCTGCCTGCAATCCTCTGAGGAATACATTCCTAGGACAAGACTGATTGCTTATTTTAATTATTTAAATAATTTCAGTAGACTTATAATTGGTTAAGTTTGTCAGAGGTTAGAGATTTTTATAGTATTTCATTCGTGCTTATTACAATTCCGCCAAAAACACTAAGTGTGAACAAATTCCGCTGTAAATACATATGAGTATTCAAATTATATAGGGTGGCCATTGGACCGGAAATTATAGAGATCTGGAAAAACCGGGAAATGGCCGTAAATCTATTTTTTGTCTGAGAATTTTACAAAGTTTTAGTAGAAAAATCTTTCTGATCCCTTAAAATGCCACAAATTTTATGTCAATATAATGCAATTTACAACAAGTTTGATTACATTTGTTTAAAATGTTAAATTCTATTTTTGAATTTTTCAATTGTGAAATCATTTAGTTTATAACGCCTAATTCTAAAATCTTCTACTTTAAATATTTTCCATTCTAGTTTTTCGATGGTGCCACCAGTTTAGAACTATTGAAAAGAAATTACAATTTCAATTCAATACATATTAACAAGAAATCTTATGTAAAGTAACTTATTTTAGGCCCTATCAATATGTATTACATTTCTAATTAAAGTGAATTGGTATTCACTGCTCTTTTTTCTAACATTGGTCTAATAACTATGAGATAACCAATAGTTCGCGTGTCAGATGGCGATAATCTCAAGGTCAAAGAGTTACCCTGCATGTGTGTTAAAAATAAAAAAAGAATTGAGATTACAATTCGATTCTGTCTAAATTGCGGAATGATGTTAAAATCCAAGGTTTTTCTGTCCGGGTATAATGAACACAATTTTTTTCAAATGATTCTGAATCTATACAAAATTAAACTATGGATCGTTTTTGACGTTAAAAAATGAACTGTTTCAATTTGAATTCCTTGGCAGTTAACCCTTTGTCTGATACATGGGTTCAGCTAGACCTTTTGCGATAACATTTTTTTAGTATACTTCTAATTAAGCTAGCGATTTAAAACTCGGTGAATTTTCCTAAAATTTCATTAGCTATATCATTAAAAAAATGAAAGGATACATGCCATACAAGGATAATTACAAGGATAATTACACTTCTCCTACTTTCTACTTCCTCACTTTCCTTACTGTCCTTTCTTTACTTCCCCTTTTTCTACTTCCCTTCTCCTTACGTCCCCGACTTACACGCCCTTCATCTTCTTCTCAACCCCTCATATCCAATCCTACCACTTCCCTTACTTCTCCTTCCTCTACTTCCCATAATTCCATTGCCATACTTCTCCTTCCCTTCCTTCCCTTGCTTTTCCCGCATATATTTCCCCTCTCCTTGATTCCCCTACTTTCATTCCTTGCACATCTCACCCCCTTGCTTTCTCTCCCCCTTTACTTCTTTTATTTCTCCCTCTTCTACATTTCAATCTCTCACATACTTCACATCCCTCTTATTCTTCACATCCCTCACTTCTCATATTGTATACATCCACACTTTCCTTACTTCTCCTTTCTCTATTTCCCAACCCCTCACATCCTGCACTTCTAATCTCATTGTTTTCCTTACTTCTCCATCCTTTACTTGTCCTAATTTCACTCCCAAACTTCTCTTACTTTCTTGAGAGCGAGAACTATCATTCTAAGCTTACCTACAAATTCTTAAAAATTCACAAAACGACGGCGGTGTTTTTTAAATTCTTGAAAGTAAAATTAATAGGAATATATTATACTACGTATCTTTTGAGTTTGTTCTTAGTAAACCACTGCTTCACGTTGAAAAAATTATTTTTAAAAGAACGAAAGGTACAAAAAATGGGTAAAATAAATTTTACACATCTAGAAGAGTTACAAAAAATGAACCTCTTCCTCTTTTGTCATATCTTGTATCACTTACGAGGAAAAAAAGTCTATTTCAAAAAGAAAACATCTTCCTTCACGTTAGTGTAACTTTTTTTAGGATGATCCGATTGGACTTTTAGTTTAGTGTTTTGGAAAGCTACTTTCATGTACGGTAAGAACTATTATAACGATATATTAAAAAAAATATATATAATTTTTTTTTAAATAAAAATTGACATTGATTTTTTGAAAAAAATCATATTTAAAAAAATTGTACTTAAAAAAATAGCTTTTTTTATACTCTTTTGAAATCATGTAGAATATAAAGTGGACCGCAAATTTGTTCTTGGTCAAATTTAGATTTTCACGCCCATTCTGAATAAAATAAAAGGTATGAGATGAAATATATAACGTAATTTATATATTTCTGTACAGATAATTATCTCAAAAAAGTTTATTATAATTTTAGGGCACATTAGGCCTGACAGTATTCATGCCCAAGCTCTGCGGAAGTTTAACGTGGTACCCTCGAGCGTAAAAATCTAAATTTGACCAAGAAAAAATTTGCAGTCCACTTTTTATTCTACATGATTTCAAAGAGTATAAAAAAGCTATTTTTGAAATTAAAAAAATTGTTTAATTATGTTTTTTTCAGCAAATCAATTTCAATTTTCATTTTAAAAAATATATAATTTTTTTTAATATATCGTTATAATACTCTTAAAGTGCATGAAAATAGCTTTGCAAAACACTATGACAAAAGTCCAATCGGATCCTCCTAAAAGAAGTTACACTAACGTGAACGTGAAGAAACGCGTGAAAAAGTGAAAACTCCAGGCCCCTGTATATAATGACAACCGGTTGATAAATGAACCTATGGATTGGCGTATTAGTGTAGGTCAACTAGGACTATATTCCAGCCAGATTTCAACCTGATCCAAAAAAATTAATTTTAGGTGGAAACACTTGACCTGTTCTGCCATATAAGCAGAAACTATAAAGAAATGAGATAAAAAAAAACTTGCGGTTCTTGAGAAAATCCACTTTAAAGAATTAAAAAACAGCCGCTGATCGTAAAAAATAAAATGTGTGATGAAATTGTTTGAAATATCTTTTAATCCTTGAAATTTAAGAGTGCTAAATTAAAACTTTTAATGTTACAATTCTAATTGTTCTTTCGAAAAATTTTAATTAGTGAGTGAAAATATTGCATTTTAATGTATAATTTACAATTCAACCATTATTGATTTAAATTTAAATAAAAATAATTAAAAAGATTTTTGAATTGTTTAATTTTTCATGTTTCTAACTTAAAATTGTTTAAAATGATACAATTTTGAACATTTACAAATTTATGGATTCATTCTTTAATTTAAACCATTTTAAATGAAAGATGAACGACTACTGAAAAAAGTATGCAGTATGCCCAGAGGCAGAGAAGGGAAACAATGGTAGGGATGTGTAAATGAGACCCTAATTCGAAGAGACATAAGAAGTCGTAGAAACATAAGAGCTTGCATAAAAATTGCAAGGACTTAAAGGAAGCCAGAGAGGTATGCCAGGATAGAAAAACGTAGCGACCAATCGTTTATAAAAAGAGTGTCCTAATACACATCTGAGTTCACTAAACTGAGCATAAAAAGTATGGCACAGCTGATTGATTGCTCTTACCTTAGTCCATTGTTGACCAGCTTTTTCGAATTCTCGCCTCGCTTCATTGTTTTGCTTAGTAGATGTTTTGTCCTGAGGCAAATTATTTCTCCTTTTCAGATATTCTTGCTGCAGAAAACGTTTTAATTTGATATTTTGATCGCCTTTATCATGGAAAATCTATCGACCACTGACAAAGATCTTCTGATTCCAGAGGAAGATCATTTTGATTCAGGAAATAATCAATACAATGATTTGTTTGACGTTTGTTATCAAAAACATTTGGGAGGAGATTATGAAGATAAACCTGAAAATCAAAATGTTATGGAGGTGAATTAATTTACTGTTAATTTAAAAATTCAAAAATCGAAGTTTTTATTTCAAATTTTATTATTTTATTTAAAATTCGGTTCAGCTTTTCCTAACAAAAAAAGTTTGAAGGTATTGGTACGGAGTGGAATTATTTTTAAGGGAAGTGATTTCGGAATTAAGTTCGCCAATTTTATAAGCTGGTTAATTAAATTTGTAATTATTGATAACATAAATTTGAAGTTTTGAAATTTGAATCCTATCTCCAATTTGAATGTCTCAAGTTTTAGAACCTATTTTTTAATGGTTAAGGGTTTTTAATATTGTTAGATTGGTGATAATAAAATCTAATATAGTTAAATCTATCAATATTTAAAAGAAAACATCTCTCGAAGTATCAAGAGACTTCTGAGATATTAAATTAAAATTGACACTCTCTTCAACGTTTCTTTGAACCATGGAGATTCAGAGAAGAGTTTGAAGAGCGAAAAATTCCAGGATTATGAATTGGAGCTGCTTGCATCGGAGAAAGAGTTTAAAGAAGCAGGCGAAGAACATGAAGAAGATATAAGGAAGGAGAAATATTTACAGGAAAAAGAAGTAAAAGGGTTGACACCACTAATGGCGGAAAACGGTGAAGAGGAAGATCGGTCTTTGGGATGCGATCATTTCTTTGAGTTTCCAGCCGAGGTTCGCATAAACTTGTCATATGCAGTCGTGATACCTGTCGAATTACGATTCCCCGTGACCTTCATCATCTCTTGAACTTCTTTTTAAAACTATAAATAAAAAAGAAATTCTGTGTTCAGCTAACGAGAAAATTGATAATATAGCCATAATCGATTAAATGTAGATTGCAAAATAGAGAGAAAATAAAGAGTAGTCTGCTGGTAAAAAGATAAATAATTATGGGGAAAGAGCTTTATGTAGAAAGATAAATAAATATGAGGAAAATAAAGCATAATCAGGGAATCTTTACTCGTCACTTCTTCTCTTATTTAGGTGTTGCAAGATTGTGAAGCGATGATTAGCAAGCTGGAGGAACTAAGAAAGGCAGCTAGCGATGAGGCGAAAAAACAAGCTTCTGGAGTTCTGGGTGGCCAAACACATGGCGAAGGTCAGGGCAATGCTGCTATCATCATATCCCAAGGTCGAGTCCAACAAGACCTTGGGATTCCCAGCGCGTGTTATCTTCCGTCGCTTGACTCTTCTCGTCGTCGAGACTCGAGAGTCGAGCCCTTTTCGTGTAATTTCCTCGGCATTCCTGGTCGAACTCATTTTTCATCTCCTCCTTTATTGTTCATCGAGGTTAAGCCGGTGACCTTCGCATCCATCAGCCATGGTTCTTTTCTCTGATTCAGGCAGACCAACCAGAAAATCACTCCTGTGGACGTGTCGATGCAATTTGAGGAGTTCAACTTAATGTACAACAAGGCGCTTCGGATGTATCAGAAAGATTCTGATAGAATCCTGGCGATGCAGAATCAGCTGCACTTGGAGTTTGATAATTACGAAAACAAGGCTCAGGAAGTGCTGGATAAAGATGAAAGGGCGTTTCAGGATCTGATCGATCAGCAAAGAATGATTGGAATCGGTTTGAAATTTTCTAAGTCTGCTAAGCATGTCTCTGAGGTGCATTTTGAAAATCTTGCTCGGCAACAGGTTGGTTCAATTTTTGGGCTGGTGGATTCCATATTTTTGAGAGTTAACAATTTATTTGACATGTTTAAAATATTTTTTTTTAACAAGACACTAATACATTTTTGTTTTATTCAGAATACCATTCCCAAATCTGGGCATCCTAAATGGGGACCCGATCTGGCCCAGATATGGTACCTTTAATTATTGATTTCTATAATTAGTAAAATTTTAAAAGTTTGCAATATTCTACATTATTGAACTGTTTTTATTCCTTGAATCACTGGTTAAGAGTTTGTATTTCGGAGAAAAATATTATGTTTTAAAAAAAATTTGTTCAAATTTGGAGCTACTACACACACATATTCATAAATGAATTTCAAATTAAAAATATTTTTTAATCTTTGTTAATATTCTTTTGGAATGTCTTTTGTTTTAGATAACGCACATGAGGCACGTGGAATGAGATTTTAAAGTGAGGTTATGTTTTAAAAAAATAAAAGAATTATTCTATAATGTTACTAATCCGAAAATTAGACAATTTTGTATAAAGTACTGTTTTCAAGTAATATGAATGCGTAGGAAGTTGACGTACAACTTTAGGAATGGAAATGATTTTCGTGCACTTTGACAGGAACAAATGAAGTCTGACGTCCCTAATCTCAAAAGTCAGTAAATTCGCAATGTATGACATTCGACTTTGACAATATAAATATATGAAGAGTCTTTTAAAAATATTCCAAAAACAGGTAAAAATTATTAGATCTTTTAAAAATACATATTTTTGTTATAATTTTATCATTTTTATAATTTTTTCATAGAATTTAAGTCGAACTGCTAAAAATTTTGCATTGTTTCTGTAATTTTTCATATTTATCGTATATTTTCTCGAAAACTATCAATCGTAGGGTATAAGCATATTCAACATAAAATGTGTGTTATTGAAAGATCTACAACTTTTATTGAATACTTTTTGTAAATTTTTATTATTGACTGAAATAAACGGAAAAACATGAAATTTAACATTTTTTGGGGTTTTGACCTTCAAAATCAAATTTCCGGGTATTTTTGCTATCAAATTCATGATCGTCGTGTCAAAATACATAGGTATACGAAGTTTCGAATTAATCAGAGGTAAGCGCTTTTCGGAAGTTTATCTTCTTCTTCATTGCGAATATAAGAAATCTCACTAACAATTCTGTTTCCGCATTCGCAATATACTTTTTGCTTTTGGCATTTTAAGTTCGATGTAAACAACATAATATCATGACGATAACAGTAAACTTGACATAATCTTTTCTAACCCAGCGCGACCCAACGTGGTTCCGACGCGTGCCACACGATCTGCCCCCTTGCGACCACATATGGAAAATCTGAGAGAAAATCCGATGGGGCCCAGATTGGAACTTGGGCATAAGTTGGGCAGTTTCTGCACGGGAAAAATAGCGATTCTTATACAAAAATATGTTAGAACAGGGTAATTGAATATCTTAAAAGAAAAATACGTTTTCTGAAAAGTAAAGTACGTTGCAAATTGATTTTTATTCTGGTAGTTTAGAAGTCTGTTTTTAAATTGTATATCTTTTTCATGCTTATTTTGCATAATATTATTCATGATAAAATAGATTTATTTCCAATCTTAAATAAAGATTTTTTGTCGAGCTAATGTATCGACTGCTCCATATAATATAAAATCAAGTTTGATGAATCCGTCTAAAGAATCAGGTTTTAGTTAATCTTTATATGAAATCAAGTATATTTTCATATATTTTGACATTTGGACTTTTGTCCATATAATAAACAAAAGCAATAGGTAGAAGGATAATAATGTATAAGGAAAACTTTTTGATTTAGGTTATAAGTGATTTAAAAATTTGCCAAAGTAATTACAGTGCAATAATTGTGAAAAATGTCTAGTAAAGTATTTAAAAGACTTCACTTAATTTCATTCTCCGTAAAGAAAAAATTAAAAAGAAATAAAACGCAGATAAATAATTTTTTTATCCGCGCATGGAATCCATCTGTAGCTGCAATTTAGTTTTTTTTTGAAGAGTGGGCGAGATTAGCAGAATTGAGAATGATAATACATTTATTTTTTGAAACTTTCCCCTTCAATAAAGGTACTGCAAGTGAACGTTTACATTATTCAATCTAAAGTCTAGTAATGATTACAAGTTTTACTCATCATTATTTAATAGATCACACATCGTGAAATTCTTATGAGCTGTCGCAGCAATTACATTCGCCACCTCTATCTTTTGGAAAATCCATCTAAGAAATTAGCAGAACTAAAAAAATTGGGACCAGACAAAACCTTCCTGGACTTTCACCGTTTGAAAAATACTAACTTACAATTAGTTTTCAAAGTAGATGCACAAATTGACGAAGTCGACAAGCTGCGTTCCAAGTAAAGGAAGTACTATGATATTCAGTGACGAAAGGATAAAGTAAATCTACAGTGCATAATCATGTTTATACTTTCAGCCTGGTGATTTCGTTAAAAAAAACAACATGACGCGAGACACGATCCACTTTTATTAAATCCATTAACTCGAAAGGCAAAAGCGAATCTTGTAGAATATGAAAAAGATTAGGAGAATCAACTCAGGATTTAAAAATAAATGCCCAATGTACTTTTAATAGATGTCAGCTTTAGATTTTAACCGGATCTTCAGGCGCGAAATTTAAATTCTGCGAAGGTTGCTTTTTTACCTTGGTCTATTTACAAGTTTAAAAAAACGATTGTATAAAATTAACTAACAAAAATATGTAATATACATTTCTATAGCGGAATACAATAGACAAACATTTGAGAGACTAGCTAGCAAAAACACACGCGTTATGTGCACGATAGTTTTCCTTTTTTATTTCTGATAAATAAATGTATATTTATCTTAAAATACTTATGCATTAGTATTAAATGAGCACAGAAAAAAAACAGAAGATAAACTTTACATCGATTTTAGATGAAAGATTCGCTGCAATAAAAATTAACTTTAGAGGATAAACTTTAACCAAATATCGGTAAAACTTTCATTTGTTTTTCCATGACAACACATGTGTTTTGAAAATCGCAATGTTGTCTATATAAAACCTTATCCCTGTAAAAGAATTCTTGCAACAAATTTTATCATTACTTTATTCTGTGAGGGGCTTACTACTCTAGAAATCTTGTGAAACCATTTAAACCTTTCAAATTGCTTCAAGTGCCTTGAAATCGTATGAAAGCTCATGAAATGTCATAATGCCATTAATTTCTCTAAAAACTCATAAAATACCTAAAATGAATTTCATATACGTACATTAAAAACTTTAACATTTAAAAAAATCAATAATCAGTTCTTAAATATTGAAAGCCCGTGAAAGCCATTCCATTTTTTTACTTTAATTCCTGTGAAACCCTTTAAAATATTTCAAAGTAACTTGAAATATTGCCAACCACCTTGAACCATTTTGAAATGGTTCTGTCATACATATATTCCGTGCAAAATTTTGAAACCAATTAAAAACTTTTATAACATCGTTAATATCTCTCTAAATCCCATAAAGTCTTCTAAAATTAGTTAAAATTCATAAAAATCTTGTGAAATCACTTTAAATATTATGATTGGCCATGAAATCCCAAAAGATTCCTGGGAACCTTTAAAAGTTTGATGATATGTGCTGAAATATTTCTAAATTAATTTAAAAGGCTCTGAATCTATTATATCTCAAAATATTTTTAAATTTTCTTAAGTCGATTAAATCTCATATATATTTCATCTCACACAATTTTTGTAATTTCTTAAATAGTTTACATTTTTTGAAATTCCTCGCAATATCTTGAAGTCGTCGCATACCTTGAAATCATTGTAAATTCCTTGAAATATTTCAGAATACTTCAGAAACGTCAAAATTTTTATTTATTTATTAAACTTCAAAGACATCTCCTGAAATCCTTTGAAAATTTGCGAAATTTCTTGAAATACTTTCAAACACTTTAACAATCTTTAAAATTGAAATTTTGACAAGTTTGGTAATATGCTATTAAAAATTTCGAAACCCATTGAAAACTTTTAAAAACTCGGTAAAATATTTTGAAATACTTAAAAAGTCCCTTAAATCTTTTTAAATACTTTGTTTTAAAATTCAGAGATATTCTGAGTGGGATGAAATCATTTTGCCGAATTTTTAAAATCTCTCATGTTGAAATATACCGAAACAGAAATTGCTCGAAAAATGAAAACTATCGAAATTTCAAATACCCGAAAGAAAATAAAACTAACGAAAATGTGTATTCCTGAAATTTCAAAACCCGAGTTTTTCAACTCCCGAAAATTTGTAAATTTTCGAGAATAGCAAATGGCCGAAATTAAAAACTCCCGGAAATAGCCTAATTAGATTAGTTGATAAATATATGAATATATGAAAGTTCTTGTGATTACTTGAAATAATTAGAAATATTTTTAAATACTTCGGACTATTTAGTAATCTTAAAAATTCTATTGTCTGGTGTACCTTAAAATTCGAATGGTCAACTCCATTAAACGATATAAAAAAATTTAAAGTTGGCATCGGTGTAATTTTTAAATTTCTTAAGTAATAAATGGAAGAATTTCAAGTCATTCAAAATCCAATCAGTTTTTCAACAACAATAAGTGCGCGATTTTCGAGACATTTCCTTACAACACTTTTATTTTTAGATACATATGTGAAATTAATACAATAGATAGGTTGTATTGAACACAGTACTTTGGATCTACAGGATCTCTACCACTTTTAGCAAAGTGGCATGTTACAAAGAAGAGGACTTTATTCTTACGAAAAACATAGAGGAATGGTCAGAAAAATTGGATGTAACAAAAATGAGATATGGCATAGGAAACGAACGTCTTAGTAAAGTTCGCCGTTTGGGTGCAATAACGGTGTCCTTGCATTTGTTAAATTCACTTCCTTTGCGCATGACAACTTCATTAAGACCAAATGAAAAATAAGTGAATTCTGAAAATTCAAAATCAATTCCAAAAAATCCATTCTTGAACCCGTTCAATTGTTAATTCGTAACTTAATTGGAAATTCTAAATTTAACATTTGTTTGATATTCAATTCAGACCACAGCTTCGGGGAATTCATCAAGGTTTAAAAAGGATGTAAAGTTGTAAAAGTAAGAACACGGTTCTTCAAAGTAATATTAACAACAGTGAAATCAAAGGAAATGGTAACTTATCAACTACCTCAAGAGTCTAGACTGAGTCTCAAACTTTATCAATATTAAACCCAGGAAGAAGATGAGTTTTTAGATTAAAATTCCTAACTCGGAATTGTGGATGAACCGCGATTAATTTCTTTTACTTGTCTCTCTTAAAAGATGAATATTCGTAAAAATAAAAACAATATTGATTTTTTTATAATAATTTTTGTATTTTAATAATGTTACTGCTTTTTTTATATAGATTCATGCTAAAATTTAGTACAAAATAAATTTATCAAATATCAATTCATTACACTCTTACACATTATAAGCTTCAAATAAAATCTGTTGCCACGACGGCATTTTTCGGTACAATTTTGCCAATCGCTGAAACCTGTTTCAAAGAGTCTTTGGTCGATGTGACGTGCATCAATTTCACTCTTATTAAAAGCTATCGAGACGCAAGAAAAAGAGATACAATTCTAACCTTGAAAATCTTGATCAAATGGTTGAATTTATTAGGTAATCTCAAACTTAAGGGAGGCGACCCATGTAACGGCTTCAAAAAATCGATTTTTTGTACTTTAATGGAAGCTTGGCATCCCAAAAACATGCTGAAAAAGTTTCAGAGTCACAGGTGCCTTCTTTATCCACTAAAAGTATGCTCCTAGAATGGCCGATAAAGAAAAAGCTCTTAAAACGAAAAAAAAATTTGAAACAATGTTCAACATGTAAGTAAATCTTTAAAAACGCGTTTTTCTCGGTTTCACATTTTTCAACGTTGCCGACAAGATAACTCAAAAAGTATTTCACAATTATTGTTTAAGCAATTTCAATGCAAATTTTTGGTTAATAATCAATATTTTTGTTGCAACTGCCGCCCTTTTTTCAAAAATGATTATTTTTTAACTTTTTTTAGTTCACAAAGGAACTATGAATATAAACTTCAAGAAACTTTTTTGTTTTTTGGGTCAGAAGTGTTTGTGAGAAATGAGAGTGCCGCCAAATTCTCATCTCTCGACTGAACATGTTGAACATCCGCCCTTATAATTAAAAATTTTATGTATATTTATTAACTAACGCCAGTATTTGTAATTATTTCGATGTTCATTAATTTATTGAACAATAGATCACATTGATAGTTTAAGATGTTAATTTTGTTTGTCTACTTGGTCACAATCAATATTATTAAAATATTGATTAATTTTTAAGATTTTGAAAGAAACGCCTTCTAGCTCCGCTGGGATATGAGCCCAGGTCCTTCAGATTGCCGGTCTGATGCTCTTAAAAATGCTCTTAAAAATTAATCAATATTTTAATAATATTGATTATGACCAACTAGACAAAAAAAATTAACATCTTAAACTATTAATTAATTTCTCTAGTCAAAAAACCTACATCAATAATATAATAGGTCACATTATTCATGCACGTGCATAATTTTTTTTAATTGCCGCTTATGATTATGCAAAGTAATATGAATGAGGAATGGAGAGCCGGTCATTTTTCCAATGGTTCAACAGACAGAAAATTAAAATAGCGAATATTAGGATACCGAAATTTATTTTTAGGAAAAATAATTTACCGAATGATTAATTGACCGATAACCATTTTAACGAATGATTAATTGCCCGAAAACTATTTCAACGAATGTCGAATTATTCGAAAATAGTTTTAGTGAAGATTAATTGTTCTAAAAGTTCAGTTTACTGAAAGTTACTAATTTCAGAAAGCCTAATTTTGCGAAGGTTCAGTTTACCGACAAATAAGTTTAGCGAGAGGTAATTTAATCAAAAACCATTTAACCGAATGTTCAAATATCCGGAAATTCAAAAATTGTTTATTCACATTCAGATAGATGTTTAAAAAGAAATAAAACATTTATAATGCGTAATCAAGTTTATTGAAGGGATAAAAATAGTGGAAAATCAACAAAATAAGTCGCAAAATCTTTATGGTAGTTGATATACAATAATGTATGTTAAAGAAAAATGACCAATTGAGTTAAAGATTACGCACCGATGAAGAAAAAATAATTGATCTTTTCTTCATTTTTTGTATTATTTTTTTTTCTTCCTCGGTGCGTAACCATTAACTTAATGGGTCATTTTTCTTTAACATAAATTAATGTATATCAACTATATAAGGTTTTTGCACAGAAAATCGCCGATCCTCCATTGTGCACCGAAATCGGTGTTCAAGTGAGTTGCAACAAATTTGAGCCACACAGGTTCATTCGGAGATTCTAGGGCAAAAGCATTATTTAGACACTGTTTTTTCTCATCCAGAGCAACGTGAAGTGTCGTTTACATGCTCTCATAGTCACCTGTTAAGATGATTTCGTCGGGCGTTATTTGGGTGAAATAGATGTTGATAAGCAGATAAGTTATAATAATACTTAACTTTCAAGTTTCCCCCATTTACCAGTGACTATTAGTGTCTTGGAATAAAAATTGTACTTGGCGTGATATAATGTTCAAATCTTAGGTTAGTCAAAACCTGCATGACATTCAAACCACCAAAGCCGGGATGTAAAAACTAAGGGCGTGACCGTCTGCATCTTAATTGATGCCTGTTCGTTCGAAGAAATTTCCTCTAGATTTTCTGTATTCAAAAAAGTGAAGTTAGCTGGTGGTTGAAGTGAAAATACCTAATAGTATATGTAGACGGCCATGACTAACCTAACATTTGCAAGTTGCATTAGGAAGTTATAATTTTCTTCTAAATGACTATTACACACTATTAAATGAAAGACAGTTGAAAATTAGGTAAATATTATTTTTATTATTTTCCTTATTAACAATTATTTAGTCTAATATCGCAATGCGAATAGTTGCTTTGACAGGTGTTCAGATGGCTGACAGTGCGGTTCAGCACTCCACAACTCTCGGCATTGAGCCAAAATTCAGTCACCAAATGATACTTTCCCCTAGATGCCCAGATGTGCACCTACGTTCAGAGGAATATATTTGAGACTTAAAAATTATTTCAAATGGTCGTTGGGAGACAAATGTAATTTGAGCTGCAACAAATTTAACACCAGCGATTTTCTGTCTGTCACTCGTTTGTTGAATTTTTACTGTTTTTATCCCTTCAATCAACTTGATTATGCATTATAAATGTTTTATTTGTTATTAAACATCTATCTGAATGGAAATTAAAACTTTTGAATTTTCGAATATTTGAACCTTCGGTTTAATAATTTTCGGTTATTTCACCTACCGCTAAACTAATTGTTCGATAAACAGAACCTTCGCAAAATTAGGCCTTCTAAAATATGAACTTTCAATCAAATGGAGTTTCGTAAAAATAAATCTTCGTTAAAACTATTTTCGCATAATTCAATATCCGGTGAAATGGTTTTCGGTCAATTAATTATTTGGCAAATTAGTTTTCCTTAAAATAAATGTCGGTACACTGAAATTCGCTGTTTTGTATTTCGGTCACTTGAACCACCGAAAAAATGACCGGCTGTCTGAGAAATGGAGGTCATTTATTTGTCTTTAATATCCTATCATTAAAATAACTAACCACCTTTAATATTATTACCTATCTTTTAACATGGATATTTTTCAGACGCAGCACTAATGATTAATGAATATTTAAACATTAATTAAATTAATTAAAGGAACTTTGTTTCAACGCTACGTTTAAACATCTGTAGGTATCGTTTAATTTTACTCTCATTATTTTGTCGATGTCATGTGATTATTCACGTGTTTTGCAATTTATGCAAGAAACCTCCATCCCCCGTAATCTCCACACAATTAACAATTCTGCTGCCGGACATATACGAGAATTACGAAGAGATCAGAGCTCGATAGGGCTAAAAAGAAAAGGACTTCATTGAATTTGCAGACTGAAGCATATCATGAGAAGAATTATTACCACCCTGGGCTGAACGTTCTGAAAATAAAACAAGCTTCGAATTCATATTTTTGTATATTATTCTCAAATATAGCTCAAATTCTCTTAAATATTACACCTCGTATATTTGCATTTGTATTTGTCAATTTTTTAATTCATAAGTTTTCAGCATTATATTGGTTTAAAAAATAAATGTAGATAAGAGAAGTTAATAAATATAACATCCTTAATACTAGTAATAGTTCCAGACTAACTACTAGTCTGGAAGGTGTCGTATTTATTAGGTTCTCTTACCTAAATTTATAAATTATAAATTTTCCCATAAGTGAAAAAAACAATTTTACTCCTCTTATAAATTGATTTTTTTAAATTATTCACATTACATGGTTACAGGTACGTTACTTGCAACGGTAAATAGTTACAGTTACTAGATAAAGTAACTTCAAGTTACCTAAAAAGATACTTTTTTCTTTTCCTTAATTTTTAAATTTAAAAATATAAATAATTAATACAAAATTAATAAAATTATTTATTATTGTTATTATATTATCACAATAAATATAGTAATAATTCATTAAATTATTATTTTAAAAAAACAGAGATTGGTTCAGTATTTAAAAAACAAGACAGATATTTCATCAAGTGAACAGGAATATATTTTTGGAAATTGGAATACAAACTATAGAAAGTATCTGTAAAGTAAATAAAATTAAGTTACAGATTACTGCAAAAATCGTAACTAAGTTACGTTACAAGCTACTTAAAAAAAAAAGTAACTAAGTTACCCTAAAACTTATAAATAACGTAACTTTTTAGTAACTTAGTTACTTGTAACAAGTTACTACCCACCACTGGGTCAAATAATATTCAACGATTATTTTGTTAAGAGATTTTTTAATAGGCGGAATGGGACTAATAAGCCTGCTCAAGCGCATAGGACTAATATTATAAAAAAAAACAATTATTCTATTTGAAACTTTTTATGAAATTTTAATGGAGTTGTTTTCCCTAAAAACATTCAAACTGCTAACATTGAACATTAATTGAAGTTCATCCAATTGATTAAACAATTACACACAAATTCTTAATAATTTTGCTGCTTTACAATCTTTTAAAAGGTAACAAAATCTAGGTTATAGATATAAATTTGAGAATAAATCGAAGTTAAGAAACATCACTGAATTGATTTTAATGGTAATTTTACTATGAAAAGAAAGTGGGACATGAATTTAACCGAACACTACTGACATCCAACCGTATTTAATAAAATAATACTTATAATTTGCATATTTTTAATCGAATTTTGGGAGAAATTGATGTTAATCAAAGTTAGAAAAGTAGGAGAAATTCTTCTGATTCCAAAAAATTCGAGTTCCAGAGATTAGAGATAATAATGGGACACTACTGTTTATTTCTAATTACAAATGCATGTTGGAATATTCTGTTGGGTGTCTCACGGCTTGTCTCATACAAAAATAAATACTCATTCGAATTTGTAATTGAAAAAATATATCTCGACAATTTTATGGGACACGACTGTTGCCAGTTTTATGCACATACATATATTATTCTTTAACTTTGAATGTAAGGCACTTACAAGAGTATAATCACAGGGTTGCTACAGAACCTGGAAGAAATGGAAAACCTAGAAAAAGTCCTGAAATTTTGAAAAAGAACCTGGAAACCCAGGAAAAGTCCTTTAAATTTGAAAAAAATTCTTGAAATTTGTATTGCCATTTATTTGTTGAGATTTAATAATTATTTAAATTCTGCCTTATTTTAATATTAACACGCATTTCTTTCCCTTATAATAGCATGAAATTTAATAAAATTTTGCATCTAATCAGCCTTACTTGAAAGCGAAATGTCAACCAAATGAAAAATATATTACAAAAAGACGTCAAATTTCAGTGTTTTTGGAAAAAATTAGAATAAGTTTAGAATTAATAAACATTTTTCAGTGTTCTTCGGCTAATTTTAAAGGTGATTATCTATAGTATTTTGCTAAAATATTAATATATTTTCAGAATTTTTTCGTCGATTGTTCCTGTAGAGTGAAAAACCCCGGAGAAAAGTGGATGTTTAAACGCAACATGTTCAGGGTTAACATTCTTTATGTTTAACTACAGGACAGCAATCTAGATGTTCAGAACTAGTGTATGTAGATATTAAAAAGTGATATGTTAATCTGTAACATCAAAAATGTTCAACTGAAATATCTCAAAAATTGCGCCATGATTATGTCAAATAACGGCTGTAAATAATTGAGGAATTTACTTATTTTTGTTCATTTAAGGAACTAATTGATAACTTATTTGTAAATTTTAAGTTAAACTTGAATGTCCATGCATAAACGACAAACAGATAAAGGATATGAAATATCGATTAGATGATACATTCACTAAAGTTGATGTTATGTTTAATATTTGTAATATTCAAAATATTCAAAATAACAAATCAAAGCGTATCAATTAAGTTGAGAACAAATGATCTGTACTCAGAATTTAACATTTTATGTACTTTCGGTTAACACGCTCATTTTCTTTTAAATTTACAAACATTTTGTCAAATGTGTTTCAGTCAATATAACCTCAAGCTTCTGAACATTCTTCGAGCATATAGACAGACGAAAGTGGTCAACCGATTTTAATTATGGATAGCTAATTTCCTTTGGAAATGTTCAAAAATTGTAATATTGCATAATTTTAATATTAAAAATTAGTCCTTATGCCTTACATCTAAAAAAGATAATACATGTTCAGCATGAATATCTGCATGTTACGTGGTACAATCCTCAACTTTCAACATCTGCATTTAAACATCCATTTTTCCTACGTGATACTTTTTCCATGGAGCTTTGCGTGGAACATGATTATACTTTGAAAGACCTCCCTACTCCCCGTGAAAGTGGCACGTATTTTGTGAATGGCCCCTCACAACATAATTGAATAAAATTCGAAACAATATTGTTAAGCACATTACAAATATCGTATTACTTAGGTAAATGCTGTGGAGAATTACCTTTAAAATGTGCTCAAGAACTTAAAAAAAAGTTCGTTATTTCTAGAGTTATTCTAATTTTTCGAAAACATCTCAATTTTCATGTTAATATTAAAAAATTAAGGGGCTTTGGAAGCATCTAAAAAAACTGCCGTGTAGATAATTTTCGCAAATAGTGTACAAACATTTTTTCTGGAAATTATATTGCAAACAGTACAATGCTTCTTGAAATTGGTTTGAGTTTAAGTTTTGAATAGAATTTTCCAAAAATTGACCTGGAAAACAACCATTCAATTTTTCATTAATCTTGGACATTCTTTAAAATTTAATATTCTTGATATTCTTGACATTCTCAAAGAATTGACGCCCCGCCGCAGAGATAGATGAAAGGAACTGCAGGGGATGTGTAGTGTTCACTCAAGTGTGAGAAAATAGAGGAATGGCAAAACAAGAGAGAGATCAAATAGTTTCAAGACTCATGATTTATGGTCATCGTCAGCTCCAAAACCGACATTAAATCCCAATTTTACTGTATTTTACATCGGAATAAGTGTAAAAATACTATCTTTATTTAAAATCTACAGTGTGCAATAAATATTGAGGCCTTAAACACTGAAATTATGCAAAATGACCCATATTCGAACTAAATTTAAAAAAACGATCTAATTTTAAAAGAAAATTAAATTTGCAGGCGTATAATATCGAATTTATAAACCTACTTACAATGCCTAAATCACTAAAATTGAAACTTTATACAAAATACTATAAACAAAATACAAAACTTGTATAAAAAACTGCTTATAAAAAATTATTACTTTAAGTGAGCAATGGATGTTTTGAGTTGTTAAAATATTTAGCTTTTGAAAACTTTTTCAACAGAAAAGCATGGAAATTTAAAAGCAGCTCATCTTGTAACATCAATAATAAAGGGCTAAAAAATAAAAAGTTTGAAAAGATATTAGGAACTACCCGTAAAGTAACATTTAGTTGTATATTTCATTCACTTAATGGTTCAAATATTGTCAATCTGAATTTTGAAATGCTACTTGAATTTTGCAAATTTCGAAGCATGTGCAGTTTTTTGAATTAATTAAATTTGAAGAAAAATAAAATTATTTATACTAAAATACGATTAAAGTTTATTGTTCCATTAATTATATAGAACTCTTTTACTCTAAAAGAATACCCGAATTGTTCAATATCCTCCATATATAAATTATTTAATATCTATACTAAATTGAAGATCAATTGTAGCATTTGATATGATAATGCATATGGAAATGTTGAAGCTATATAATTAAATACATTAATCGAAAGTATTAAACAAGTGGTGTCGACGAAATTGAAAAGAGGGTGCAACACGTAAGATTTTCTCGGTTGAGCGATCGTGTGAATCGGCAATCGTGAATGGTTGTTGAGCAACCATTCTTGGAAGACTATGAATGAATGGATATTTCTGTTTAACCTGGCATCTCTACCTGTTGGCCACTAGTTCTTTGACACGTCGTAGTGCCGATGCGCGATGCCAATGCCGCGAGGAAGCATCTATTTTTGAATCGAGTTTAATCTTCCGTACTCTTTATTATGAACGTGAGGAGGAGCACAACGGATTAGCGCCTTTCATTGCCTCATCTGCTAATATGAGGAATCAAAGCTGCACACACGTGAGCTGCTTCATTCATGCGAACAAACGAGTTCACCCACCTGCCGAGTTTTCAAACCTGCAAACAAAACAAAAAATACTCGGACCACCCGCACATTCACCAGCAAAACAAAGCAGAAATTAATGCCAGTGATAATAGTAGTAGTAATAATAATAGTAATAGCAATAACAACAGCGATAATCATGATTTCACACATCCTTAAGGCAGTAGTAAAATACATCATCGCGAGAGTTACGAGACTATTATTTCACACCGTGACGAATCGATTATTACCATTTTCAGTGTGGGAAGTCTGTAGGGGGAAAACTAGACAAGTTCAAGGTGTCAGACGTGTGATCGATTTAGGACCAATTAAGGGCCTTGGAGAGGTTCATTAAATCCTTTTCGAGGATTCATTCGATGACATGTAGTCCCGAGGGGAAGACAAATTACCACTGAGAGGAACACGTGCCTATAGCTATAAAGGAAATCTAACACTGAATCGTTTTACGAATTAGGTTTGGTTCTTCAGGCTCCCAGGTATTTGGAAAGAATGGGTCTGAAATGAGCTTCGGTTCTCTAATTATCGCACGCCGAGGATTTATTATTGAAATTTCAATAAAATTTTATCACTTTTTTAATTCTTTACCCTTTACAATTTATCGAAATCGATTTTTTAACGACTACTACTTTTTTAGTGTGTTATTTCAATCTCCAAACTTTAAATTACCGACTTTAAAGATATTCATAATGATATATTCAAATGTATCCACAATTTCACATGCTCTAAGATCCACACCCAGATGAATTTTCTGTGAATGAATCTGTTAACTGTTTTCTCGATTTCTAATACTATATGATCCGTTAAATTTCCGTTTCGTTTTAACCTATTATAGGTAGGGAGATAAGAAACCTGTTTATTTTGTCTCCTTGGTACCTGCGAACTCTGAAACCTGAAATATTTTTCTTTGTGAAGAATTATGTTTTGCATGCTTTAAACATCCAGATTTTTCTTCTTTCAGTAAAAGCTAATTGCTTAGATGTTTTCAAGAAAGGTTTGGGGGTGGTATCGGAAAAGGAAAAAACAGTGCGAAACAGAGAGAAACTTCTCTTGGTGAATTATGCAGATCCGTATTGCTTAGCATACCTGGTTGTTGTAACAACCGGTGCGAACGTGGTGGACTTTCTTCTGTTTACTATAAAAAAATTGACGGCATCCAATTCGATAAATTCGCGATTGCATGTCGTCTTTTGCCCTGCCCTGATCCAGCGCTGGTTCAATCGATCCGGAGATCGATTGATCGATCTCACGTTCCCTTGTTTCGCATTTTAAGGCACGACATTTTCATTAAGGAGAAATTAAAAATGCCACATTATTATTTATAAGGTAATTAACAATGCCTGTTCGTGCTATTGCGAATAAAGTATCTCCTAATGAATTCAGTGTGAACAATGCATGTTTTGAAACAAATTAGAAGTAGTAAAAAAAATTTATTTTGAAGTCGTGATCTTTGTCTGTGAAGGAGAAAGTATAGATTCTTTGCCTCTTTTGTACCGAAAGTGTTGTTTCGGTTTCGCTTGAATAAAAATAAAGTTCGTGTTGTTAATTTCTGATCTGATTCGACGTATTGGTAGCGAAAAAAAGTCGATTAGTCTCTTCTGGAACCGATGAGAGTTCTGTTGGCAAGTCGCTCGCGACTGGTTCTTTTCCGATGCGCCTACCCTTTAATTTAATTTCTGATTCTTGCATCGCAAGCCCCGAAATAAAAAAATGTGGTCGCGCGTGCTGCCAGTCTGGCTACCTGCATTAGTTCGAAAGAAGAATAAGAACAAAAATAAGCCGAGGGTACGCATTAAGATATATGGCAACAGAAAGATATTCTCCTTTTCAGTTTGGACACAAGAAGGATAAAAACCCCGGCATCATAAATCCGTGGAAAAAAGCCACTTCATTATTCTATTCACCAACTCTATCTTACCGAATTCAGAATGACAATGTGTTTAAGAAATTATTCTTTTAATAATAAAATTGTCCATTTTTAGCTCACGAATAAAGAATATAAAAAGAATAACATTTTACATGTTTGCATAGGGAGATTCTGGTAGTCAGCTAGCAGTTAACCCTAGTACTAGGCACTAGGAAGCCACAGCTCACAGGCGTCACGGGAACACAGTAAAAACTCTAGGATCAATTTTGTTGTAGCTAATTTCAAGATGGGGTACCATCTCTCTCGTAGTTGGAGTACGAAACTCGTCGATTGGTTTTGCCGCAAAACTGTAAAAACAGTTGACAGTAGGTGACGTTTCGTACTGCAAATTCGAGGGATACAATACCTTGTATAGTGGTACCATTCAAACTACCAAGGCTAATTTTAATTGCACGTATATGATACCCTGAAATTAGCGTTAGATTCACACTTTGTTTTTACTGTGAAGAGATGAACATTTACACTTTCTGCCAAAGCAAGGTATCCCTCTTACGGTGATTTTTGTACCGTGTTACGTCGTCTGCAGCCGCAGCTGTGCCGGGAGATGTTAAATAGTCAAATTTACAAGTTTTTTTATATAACACAAGCTAATTTTTAATTATAATTCATTTTTATGTAAATATGTATGTATGTAGGTTTATATATGTATGTATCGTGTGCACATTATTTTCCTATTTGTGAAAGATAAGAAATCACAGATAATCTGACCAAATAAGAAGGCAAATAATGGAAAGCTGGAAGATAAGTAGGACTGAAAAGCGAAAGTAAAAAAAGCATCCCTAAGAAAAATTTGCTATGAGAAATACGTTGATATTGAAAGCGATAAAGAAACGTCTTTCCGGAAAGATTGTTCGATGGATAAGACAAGTCTCATGTAAATTATGACAATGATATTAATGCAATCAGTCGCGTTCGCTGAGATCGAAAATTCGATGACATTTATATTCGAAAGCGGTCTCCTTCCGCAAAAGGGAAAAGGCGTATTAAACTAAGATATCGTATCCATATTTTTAAGGTCAACTGGTATGATCAGCTTTTACAAGTCCGCGTTTTGTTATTCGATTTGCAATTATTATATTGCAGTTGTGGATCATTATGTTTTTTATTTTTATTCTTCGAACGGGATGCTTGTGGAAGCTAATTACGAGTGATCAGTTTGATTGGGGATAGACTATAAAATATAGTGTTTGGCACTAGTAAACTTTGCCATATGTGGCAATAGTAACTGATCATCGATGCACGATTCGAGCATGTCGCTCCTTCTAGGAAGTGATCCGCTTTGAAACAAAAGATACTACTTTTCCGGCATATGGTCTTTTGTTTCACTTGATTCGTTGGAAAGGTTTATATTCCCGAAATTGTCGAGTAAGCTGCGATTGCAACTGGTCTTATTCTGTTGTAATAGATTTCAGTAGGGTGTTTCGTAATTAACGAATGTCCTTATTCTATTTTCATTTCGTAGTAAATTTAGATATGTGTTTAAATCTTGAGAATAATGTTCTGAAAACTTTTCATGTTCCAAATACGTTTTTAAAACATTTTTAGAACATTCTATGTTTAAGGAACGTTAGGGGCTGTGCATAAATTACATAAAATCCTTTGGGTAGGAGGGTGGGTCAACGATTTTTTTATGCTGTCAAACTTACATGTTTGTTAATACGGTCTAGTATGAAAATTTCCAACCATTTCTGGAGATTAGGTATTTTAGGTTGTTGTTGTAACGAACTTATTGTTTAATTCAATAGCATTTGTAAAATGACACACAATATTCAAATACGCTTATGTTAGAAAATTATTTTTTTCCTAGTTATTATCTACAAAAATAAAGTTTCGTCCAATGTAATTAGTATTATTGCTTGGCCCGCGATGTGTAGACATTTGGCATAGATGTATTTATTTTATTTAATAACAAATTCACACAAAAAATTTATTCGGAAAAAATTACGTGAGATAGGGGTGGGGGTTCAAAACTTACGGTGCTTAACAAAGGAGGGTACGTGGTTGAAAATTTCACAAAAATGTTTACGTAATTTATACACGGCCTCTGATTATAGACGTTTTTAACCTGTTATAGTGAGGTGTTTCTTTAACATTCGTACCCACTGGAGGTTCTTGTGAAACTCGACCACATGAAACGTGAAATAAATAATGTTTGTCTTTGTTGTTTGTATTGCAAAATTCGAAGTCCCTCTTGACAAAATCTTTGAACACTTTAGCATTTTTACTGATAAAAATACAAATTCAAGAACATCTAAGGTTGAAAAATAAATATACAACAAAATTGAAAAGTGCTCAGCTTTCAACTTTTAAATATATACATTTATCATTAAATAGATTTTGATTCCTTACTGTTATCATCTTTTTCTAGTTTTATTCAAAGTGTTTTCTATTTAAGCTACAAACAAATAATTTGAAAAACACAAAAATTATTATTTCAAAAACGTACTTTTTCTGCTTTTGTTTCATTACGCGTTTAAATTTGTTTCCAATTTATTTTTATCAGTTAAAGTATAATATACACTACTTTTTTACATACGATGATGATTGATTTCCAAAATCTTGTTACTGCTACCACAACCAACATACTATTGTCTGATAAGTCGATTTACGTATTTTATTACATATTTTATAAGTATTAAAAATGAATCAAAACTCCTATTTATTTTTCGCAGGCTTCACAGTATTTCCCTTATTACCCCCTATCTTTCCCTTTTTTCTCGCTTTTCCACCTAAATACGAACTGAATTAATAGAACCCAATAGAAAATCCGACTACTTTTGGTTGATTTATTATATTGTTCGTTGAGAATTCATCTTGTTTGGTTAGAAACTTCATTATTTGGTTGAATATTCAACAATTTTGTTAAAAAGTTATCGTTTGGGTTACAAATTTTAATGTTTGGCGAAAAGTTCTTTTTTCGGGGTTGAAAATTCAACTATTTTGTAGGAAATGCAACTATTTATTTGGTTAAAAATTAATTTTTTTGTTGAAAATTCAACTGCTTTACATAAAGTTGGTCTTTTTGGCTTGAAATTCCTACAATTTATTTGTATTTTTTCTTCTTTCTGGGCTAAAACATCTTTTTCGGTTTTCATCTTTTTAGATTGAAATTTGGTTAAATGTATTTTAAATAAAAATAAAAATACTTTTGCTTAAAATATCAAAAGTAACAGTTTTCTTAAGAAGTCTTCTTTTTATGTTAAAAATTGTATTAATTTGTTTAAAAAATCAACTTTTTTACTTAAAAGATCCATTTTTGTTTGAAATAAGTATTTTTGGGATGGAAATTCTTGATTTTTGATTTAAAATTGAAATATTTATTTGTTGAAGCATTAATTATTTTAAATTGTTAATTGAGAATTTATGAAGATTCATCATTTAAGTTGAAAATTCATCTCTTTGGCAGAAAATTCGTCTTTTTTGGTAGAAAATTAATCTTCTTGATTAGATCGTTAGTCATTTCTTCGCCATACACGATTTCCATGAAATATATAAAATTAGGAAATAAATCGTTTATGGAATATTCGAATTGGAAAAAGCGAGAAAGGGTGAAAAAGGAATTAGGTAAAAAAGGGAAATAACTGTGATTCCTGCGTAAAGTTGAAAATAAACCATAAATTCATGATATAATTCATTTTTTTTGTGAATATTAATTTTGATGAACAAAAATGCATTCATTTGCTTCAGGTGAGTTTATATTCTATTATTTTTCATATAGGAGTCTGTGAGTATAAAAAAACTTCAAATATAAATACATTATAACAAGAGAATGGTATGTTCATAGAAAACTGTTTATTTGAAAACGGTACGCTTAAGGTAGCTTTTATATCAAAGATCAGGTCTCTGGGGAAAAGTTTTCTGTGATTTTAGGAATTTAAATGATATTATCCGCCATGTTTTATAAGAAAAACATTTTTTATGAAAAAAGTTTAAAACTTACAAAAAATAATTATTCTAACAATATTTTTTTCTATTTTAATTTTTCCATACTGCCGCTTCTTACCAATTTGTTGAGAACTGTGAAATTGAATAAACCATGGCTTATTTTTTCGAGGAAAACATTTCCAACAACTTTACTTTTTCTTATTTTAAAATTAAGTAAATAATCCTTAAATATACAGTTATTTGTTTAAAAAGTGTATTCTGTAAATAGTCGTTTTATCGATTTTTGGCCATAGGAAAGTTTGTTGTCAAAGTTGGAAACATTAGATTTGTAGAGAATGTTTTTTTCTCGAAAAAAAGAATCATCAATTATTAAAAGTCAGCTATTAATCAAAGGCAATTAAAATTTTTTAAATTAAATAATATTAATCTTAAATAATAAAATAAATCTGTTTTTCGACAAAACTACCTTATATTTTTCTATAATTGTTTAAAAAACCTGAAAATTAAAAAATCAAACAACACAGGTTCAATAACTAAACAAAGGAAAGTCCTTAAAATGTTTAGTATATTACATAGTGCTTATAAGTCTTCGTCGGTTTTAGTATGCTGCATGTTCATTAAAGATCAAATTAAGTTTGACTTCTGCCTGCAGCAGTGTCAATTTTCTTAATGTGATCAGTGTTTTTATGATTCTAATATGGATGATTTCTCAACAATGAATAATATTTCACTTTCTAAAAGTAAGTATTCTATAGACCCTTCTCAATCAACAAAAAAAGTATTGTTTTCTTGCCAATAAAATAAGCACGGTTTTAAAAAAAAGTCCAAGTGGAATCGAGGTTCCTGAATCACAATAATTACGCTAATTGGCAATATGAGTGAGCGCACAGCTGCAATATTAGTGAATGCATCGCGATTTATCGATACAAAGTTCGAAATCAATTTATAGTCTCGGTCATAGAGAGGTTTCTTTTACGATGATCGAAACAATGGTGCGATTTCGCAGCAGGCGTATGCATGTACAATGCATATAGTTTCAGTTTCGGATAGTGGGCGTACAACAATGGTACCCGCTCAGGCTTCAGGAGGAGGGGGTCAATAATGTTATCAAACACTGGAGAATGTTTTAATTGTAACGATAATTGCATCGACCTCGGGTCAGCGACAGCATCGATGGACTCGACGTCCTTGGCCACAACCTGGCAGATGGTTGGTAAGACAAACTTGGTCCGATGTTGCACGCCGTGTACCTTCACTCGTCTAACTTACGATGCAACTTTTAATTTTTCCAAGATACTTTGAACGAGAGTGATAGAGAAGGTGGAAGGAATCAGTGACGGGATGAAAAAGTGAGAGAGAAGGAGGAAAGTTGTGGGCGAACATCAACTCGTTATTCGCTTATCGAAAATTTTCTCAGGGACGTGGTTCGCTTATTTAACGATTCCTCGGATTGTATCCACGACGAAGAAGAAAGAGACTCATTAAATTTAATCGTCGAAGAAGAACGCGTTCCACTTTGTCCACAAATAAAAACGACTCGATATCCATTATGCGAATTATATATATATACTCGATATCCATTATGCGAATGATATAGATGTATGTATGTATGTATGTATGTATGCATGTATGTATGTACCATTCCCTAGGAGATTAAGATCGACCCTCGATCTTCGATATTGATATCGATCGTCAAAATTAAAATCGTTGTTCCCAAGAATCGACGACAAAGTGATCTTTTACTTAATCGTCGTTGGATCAAAAGGTACAGTTCGGCATTGTGCAAGGCATTACCCAAACGTTAGACCAACTTTACTGTGGGAGAAAAGTCATGATGAGAAAAATGATCTATTTTATCTTTCAAATCTAGAACAAGATGTTAGGACTTGTGGATTAATACTTTCAGAACTTTCTTCCTCTTTCATATTACACTCTTAAATCTTGTTTTCTTTCAACACATTCTTTTCCTTTTACTACGGTCGATATTCTTCTTTATTTCTATTTAGTCTTGTTCCTGGACTTTATTATACGATTTCGTTCCAGTGTCTACTTTTTTTCTAGAGTGCCGGGTTCTTATAAAATAAAAAAAATTATTTTATTAATGACCTCATCTTGGAAAGTTGATCTGTGTTTCATTTGTCCTTCTAGAGTCTAGAGTATTTACGAAAATTTCATCTGTTACACAACTTCTAAATTATCCTAAAATCGTTAAGAAGGACCTTTTATCCTAAGATTACCAATAATATAAACCATACACACATACAAAAAGCTTCAAATATATCTTCTATGATTGCATGACAACTTTATTTTGACCCTTCAGTCTAACCGTTATGACATAGAAATTTGTATAGCCTTCGCGGGAATAAAAGTGCGTTCGTAACTCAGTCCAATCGAAACTAATCAAAGAAGAGCTAACTTATGACGAAATTGCCCGTTTTGTCACTTGCTCGAGTCAAATAATATAATAGAAGACATATAATTTCTCTTCCTCGTCTTAGTCTTTTAAAAAGTGACGCCTTCCTTACGAAACTAAACTTTTTATTCAGCATTTAGCGGGTCGCTCTTTGAACCAAAACAAATTTTCTCTTTATTTTATTCCTTTGCTGTCCAGAATTTTTACGTAATAGTTATTGATTTATTGAAAATAATATTGCACAGAGAAAAATGAATGTTCAATACAAGATATTCAAAGTGTAAGAATAGTACCGCAAAACATACAGATACACGTAACATTTACCATCTTTTTGAGATTTTAGACATTTTTTCGCACTTTTTTTCTCGACTATACTTGACCAATAAATGTATGATATATATTATCGGGAATATATTTTTAATATATTGCAAGAATAATATCGATGGATTCTACGACGAGTAGGCTGTCTTTTCGTTACCATTAAGAATTAGGCTAACTTCATTTTGTATGAAATTTAGTAAACACGTAGAAGTGTTAAAATGAATAAATATCTTTAAAAATGTCTTGTTTTGAAAGTTATAGGAAGCTACATTACATTACAAACTGCAATACATAATGCTTGGAATTTTGAATTCGTACGAAATGTTTCGAAGAATAATAGGTTATTTATTTCTCCTGAAAAGTTATCCAAATGAAGTTAGCCTAATTCTTAACTGTAACGAAAAGATAACCTGTTATTCGTAGAACCCATTGATATATGAAAAAGGTTTACATTAAAATAATTTTTATTAATTTTTTATTACAAGAAAATATGTTAAACTGAAATACTGATTTTTATTTCACAACAACAAAGATGGTCAGTGTCTCAATTCAGTGAAAATGTTTTCTATTGTACCTTTATTTTGTGTCAGTAAGGTGAAGAATTTTTCTTTAATTTTCTTTTCCTAAGCATTCATAAATACCACTTATATTGAGCTATGAAAAAGATAAATACCCAAAGTAGAGTGCAACATTTTAGAGTTACGAATTTAAGAAATCAGTTGAAAGTCTGTCCCACAAGTTTTTTGCCTACTTAGTCACGCTGCATGGCTGTTTTAAGATAAAACTCGAGAATAATAGTTCAAACTATTCATAATGTGGACTGAAATTATTGATTTAATATTCACAAAGATTTCAGTATAGTTCAAAGTCGATTTATCAACGTTGATTATAAATAACAGTGAATAATGACCACTGTTTCTGTTCAATATTTTTTATAAAATATCCGATCACGTTAAAAAAACAAAGTGTGAATTAAAAACTAATTTCAGGGTATTATTTACGTGTAGCAAAAATTACCCGTGGTAGTGTGAATGCTACACTGCAAGAAGCGAATTTGTTTATTATCTTCCTGTCTAAAGGTAATGTTTCCCTGTGATGTAGAGTACGAAGTACCGACCACTTGGGGTGCGAGTTTGTAATTACATTTCTTGAACTACTTATTTTATATTTTCATACCCCCTTTGGGTACTCCTAATTTTAAAAAATCTGCTCGCTTTGCGGGCACATTCTCATCGCTCGCTACGCGCGCTGCTCGCTTCGCTCGCAAATTTGAGCGCGCCTAGGGGGCGCTACTGTTGGTTCTCGCGCTTCGCGCTCTATGCTGCATTTGTCTCGCCCTTTGCGCTCGGTCTTTGTATTTGCCCCACATTTGTGCACAGACCTATTAAGGTTAACGAACCAAACATCGACAGCTGTAATTTGGTGATTGTGAATTCTCCTTTGTTAAGGCTTCTTCGGCTTTAACGAACACATTCTCATCACGTATCTCGTGCTTCGCACTCGATTTTGTCCAATATGTTGACTTTTCTATATTATGTTTAACACTTCTGTATCAAACTTATAATACATTTATTCAGGTTATTTAGCGATAGAAAGGTTTCACATAAAACTAATGCCTTCTCATTATGATGAAAATGTAATAATACATCATTTTTGTGCGACAAAAATGTGGATTTTCGATTTTTTAACAAAATTCAAAAAGTGGTTCAAAATGTGGTGCGTTGAATGACATAGAAAAGTCATTTTCGTTTTTATTATTATTATTTTAAAGTTTGGAAACGCTATAACTCTGGTAATTTTGTTGTTATCAAAAAAAGTCATAAAAATAAATTGTTCATATTTTTGTGCACTATAAACAGCACTATATGAAAATTTCAAATCTTAAAAAAGTGGTCTTAAACATTTTGAAAATGCTCCAAATTATTGCATTTTTATTTGAAATAGCTGGCTAACGAAATCGTCCTTTCTCTTCATATCCTTATAAAGTGTGTCAAAGGGAAATTCAATAAAATAATTACTTCAAATGTTACTGTGTTTACAGACTGCAACGAGAACGACGATAATGACAAGGCCGACAGACAGACATCATCGTAATACCGGTTTCTTTGGGAATTAGGGATTCTCGAAAAGTGAAAATTTCAAGAAATCCGCGATAGTCGGTTTTCCCATAAAACAATACCTTCTTATTATGATGAGAATTTAATAATTCAGTATTTTTTGTGCAATTAAAAGATGAATTTTCGATTTTTTTTTTAAATTATAAAATCCTTGCAAGTTTTTCAAAAAGTAACGTTTTCCTTTTCTTACCTTTTTTTATATCGTGCGTTGATTGGTTCACATTATAGTGTGAATGTAAAAAGCGCGTGCCCTATCAAAAAAATGTGAAAATCAAAATTTTAAATCTTATTTAGGCAAACCATTTTTTTATTACATATTTTACTGTACCGAGTACCGTCTTCCACACATTTAGTTTGTTTATTTTTTCGCAACTTATGTCAAAATGTGATTTATTATGAATTTGTAGTTTTTCCCAGTGCGTGTAATTTGAGCTTTTTCATTTTTTTCGTATCTTGCATAGTTTAACCAAAAAATGGAATTTGTAGATTTTTAATTTTTTTTTTTGGTAGGATCAAATTTGGAATTTTCAACTTTTTGACCAAATTAAAAAAGTTCTTATCATAATCCTGTAGGACCTTTAAAAAGCAAAGTTTTTCTTCTTCTGTCTTTTTTACATATCATGTGTTGTTTGGCTTAAAATGTTCATTTTAGTTTTTTTTTTGGATTGTGAAAATGCCCTAACTCTGGTGATTTTCTATTTATAGAAAAAAGTCATAGGGATAAATTGTTTGAGTTTTTGAGTACTATGAACAACCGTACATAGAATTTTTAAATTTTGAAAAAATGTTTCAAAAATTTTTGGTACGATCAAATTTGAAATTTTCAACTTTTCGACCAAATTAAAAAAATTGTTATCATGATCTTGTAGGGATTTCGAAAAGCAACGTTTTTCTTCTCTTGACTTTTTTTCGTATCATGCGTTGTTTGGCTTAAAATGTTCATTTTAATTTGTTTTTTTGGATTTTGAAAATGCTCTAACTCTGGTAATTTTTGATTTTTCAAAAAAGTCGTTGAGATAAATTGTTCAACTTTTTGAATACTATAAATAACCCTACAGAGAATTTTGTGATTTTCAAAAAAGTGATCTAAAAAATATTCAAAATGTGCCCACTTTTTGAATTTTCATCCAAAGTGGCTGGCTAACGAACTTGACCTTTAGTTTAGGACACTTAACGAGTGTGCCAAAGGGCAATCTAATAACGGATTTATCTAGCAGATAAGCACGAAATAAAGAAAAAGTGAGGTTAGACAATGCTGTCAAAATGGAATTCGGAAATGTTTACGATGTTGACTTTGGTGATAATTTCGACAAAGATGTTAAAGAAATAGTCGAAATTGCTAATCGCGTTATAAATACAAAGCCCTCTACGCTTTACGCACGCGAAGCTCTTGTTTCATAGTTGTCAAATTTCAGACGGTTTGTTATGAAATTACAGAACAAAGAATAAAATATGAAATAAAAATAAAACCATCAGAAAAAGTTTGTAGGATCCATTGACAGGTTATGTTTATATTCCTCGATGGTAATATAAAAAAGTCTAATTTTATAATGAAATTTCGTTAGCGTTGTTTCCGGAGGAAATTGTTTATAAACACACTTATTAAAAAAAATCAATGTATGATAACTGTAAATAATAACTCTTGCTTCATCGTTGGCAAATTTTAGACTTTTTGTGATACCATTACTGAATAAACAATAACATGTCAAATAAAAGTAAAACCGCGAGAAAAAGTTATGAGATAAAAAACTCCAATTCTAAAATAACATTTCGTTGGTGTTGTTTTCGGAGGAAATTTTCCATAAACCTATAAATTTAAAAAAATATTTAATGTATATAATAACCGTATATAATAACTCATGTTTCAAAGTTATCACATTTCAGATGTTTAGTTATGACGTGACAGAATAAAAAATAAAATATCAAATAAAAATAAGACCACGAGAAAAAGTTGTGAGGCTCGATTGAGAGGTTATGTTTATATTCCACTACAGTGAAATAAAAAACTCCAATTTCGAAATAACATTTTGTTCGTGTTCTTTTCAGAGGAAATTTTTCATAAATCCACGAATTTAACTAAAATAATGTATAATAACCGTGAATAATAACTCTCGTTTCATGAGCTGGAAAATTCACATATCTTTATTCTTCACAGAAAGACTAAGTAGTGCGCTTCTTCTATTTATTACTAATTAATAATATGACAAATTCACAGCAGCAACACTGTTATATAATCGTGACGTTATTTCTGCGGAGCGTCAACGTCACTGAAGTGTCAGTGACTTGAAAACGCGAAAAGTACTAGTATTTCCTATATCTCTCTATGTAACTGAAGGATAACTATCTAGCACATGAAATACAGTGGATCAACCAGAAATCATTATCTGTCAGATAAACCGTACGATAAATTTATTCTGCTGGAATACTATCTGACACTTTATATAGAGGTAGATCACCCGGCCCTTAGTGGTTTAAAATTTTTTTCGAGTCACATTATCTAATATGGTCGCAATTTTTCGGCAGTCGCGTATATTGTATAGTGTGTATAATTTATATTTTATTAAAAGTTTGTGAAATAAACAAATGTCTAATTTACTATCCCTTAGTTTAAGTTACATTATCTTCAAATTAAAATGCTATATAAAATTATATATAGGCTCAACATCTTCCAATTGATCAAAACTAAATAATACAAAAGCTTCTTATCAAGAATTTTACTAAATAAGGATGCATTTAGATTAGATTAATTTGAATTAATATGCTTTTAAAATTTCATGCTTTTGATTTGAAAGGTTTTTAAATTGAATACCTGTTCAAATTATACATGTACTCAATCTCAAAGTAGAAATTCCAAAAGTGTATCAAAGGGTTGCACAATGCAGAAAAATTGAACAAATACATAACTACTACATTTGAAATTACGACATTCATATTTTCCTACGCACTGTTTAGAATGTAATTTGTTTTTAAATGGAATTTTTTTAAATTTATTGAACAATAAATCTTCATGTTCTAACTTTTTTAGCAGTACGGGTCAAATCACTTTTTTATTTTGTTGACTTAATTTTTGTACTTGAAAATTTTTCCTTTATAAGCTAAGAATTGAACAAGATTTGAAAAATACATGTACTACTTTCTTCTGCATTACAGATGTTTAAGCTTCCAAATAAATGAAGAAATCTCAACTTTTATGTATTTCATTCATGGTGTCTACACACATGGATAACCTGGAAATCTCAGGAAATTTTCTTGGTTAGGGTAACTCGAGGAAAAGTCAGGACATTTTTTTAAGCGAGCTTAAATTTGTTTTAAAAATTGTAATATTAATTTAAATGGCGATTTTTTTCAATTCTAGAAGTAAATCTGTAGTTCTAGATTTATACACAGAAAAAAGCTGGTGTTAAATTTGTTGCTGCTCAAATTTCATTGGTCTGCCAATGAGAATTTGAAACAATTTTCAAGTCTCAAATGTATTCCTCTGAACATAGGTGCACATCTGGGCATCTAGGGGAAAGTATCATTTGGAGAGTGAATTTTGGCTCAATGCCGAGAGTTGGGGAGTGCTGAACCGCGCTGTCAGCCACCCGAACACCCGTCAAAGCAACTATCTGCATTGCGATATTAGACTAAATAATTGTTAATAAGGAAACTAATTGAAATAATATTTGCCTTATTTTCAACTTTCTTTCATTTAACAGTGTGCACTAGTCACTTAGAATAGATGATCACTTCCTAATGCAACTTCCAAATGTTAGGTTAGTCATGGCCGTCGATATTTAAACAAGAGCTGGGATGTGTAGAAAAAGTCATGACCGACTACATATACAATTAGGTATTTTCACTTTAACCACCAGCTAACTTCACTTTTTTGAATACAGATAATCTGAAGGAAATTTCTTCGAACGAACAGGCATCAATTAAGATGAAGACGAACACGCCCTTAGTTTTTACATCCCGGCTTTGGTGGTTTGAATGTCATGTAGGTTTTGACTAACCTAAGAATTCAACATTATATCACGCCAAGTACAATTTTTATTCCAAGACACTAATAGTCACTGGTAAATGGGGGAAACTTAAAAGTTAAGTAATTATTATTATAACTTATCTGCTTATCAACATCTATTTCACCCAAATAACGCCCGAAAAAATCATCTTGACAGGTGACTGACAGTTTATAGATGACACTTCACGTTGCTCTGGATGAGAAAAAACAGTGTCTAAATTTTGCTTTTCCCCTAGATTCTCCGAATGAATCTGTGTGGCTCAAATTTGTTGCGAATCACTTGAACACCGATTTCGGTGTACAATGGAGGATCGGCGATTTTCTGTGTACTTATTATAGTTCAAACTTTTTTTATCAGTTACATTAATCTCAGGAAAATATATTGTATTATTGAAACACCCTGATAATTAGTCTTGTACACGAAGATTGATTTTTTAAATTGAAATCTTACACAATATATCTGCTTAAACTTTCGTATAAAAATAATTTCACAGCCGTTCAATTAACTTGAGTATAGATTAATAGTTTCTTTGGCGTGAAACTATGAGAATGCGCCCCTGAAAGACCGGATGAAGCAGAAAATGTCAAAGACTGTATGCTCGAAGTTTCATGATTAAAACGTCTTGTTGGACATTGTCGCTTATTAATATATGCGAGTCTCATCAAAATAGCACTAAGCGAGGAAACGTGCGCAGCGTGGGCGAGGACACGCGCTTGTATTCTTAATAGTATTATACTATACAGGTTTCGAATTCCATTAGGCAATTTGGAGTACTAGTGGGTGTATGCAATAAACTTTTATGATTGATTCGAGATGCAATCTAAGTATTATATTGTCAGAATTATTTTGTCATTGAAGCAAACAATTTAGCAGACGAGGTGAAGACACCCCCACCTTTCTCTCCTTCTAAGGGCTGGCTTGGAAATTGTCTATTATTGAATGCTCACTTGCCTTTTCCAAGTCCTCGCGTGATGGATACAAAAAAATATAGAACTGCTATGAGATTTCCTGCTGAAATTATGCTTATTTTCATTATGTGGATAAAAGCAGTAGCAGAGGCGTATGAAAGAGTTTTCAGCCATATAATTAGGAACAAAACCAATGTTTCACCGGATGAAAGGTCTGTTATTAAAAAATGAAATAGTAACAAGTTTTAGTACATGATACTGTGACGATTATCTGAATATACGCAGAGAGATTTTTTTATCGAGGAAATTAGTTGGACTTGGGATATTTTATAAATTATAACTATGTCTTGTTGAAAGTGCTTTTCAAAGAGAAAATTTTGCGTGATTACGCCTACGAGTAGAGTAGATGAAATCACGATTGGTACGGTGATTGTTGCAATTTATTTAATAAAAGTAGAAATTGCAACCACCTTCCGATTATTATTTTATTTCTATGTAGGTGTCCCTCACTCCTTCGGCTTATTATTTCCAGTGGTTGGAAATATTTGTGTAATCCTTTCTGCAAAACATTAATAATATGCACATTGTAATTTTATGCTTAAGCACAATGTTGGTAGTTGACACTTTCTTAGCTTGAGTATTTTATTGAAGTTATTAATTATTATTTTCATAAGGAATGACGTAAGTTTCGTTGATGTCGAGTCATTAATGAGGGACAAAGTATTACTTCAGTGACGGAGAGATTTCCGCTTTATCACAACAAATAATTAATCATAGATTTCATAGGCATACGTTTCTACGTTATTATCAAAGAACTTCTCTTCAAGATTTGCTGTAGAAAAGATATTTCATCCAAATAATACTGATTTTTAATGAAAGTTTGAAGTGCTCTAGGCTTCCAGAGTCAGTATCAACACTTCAAGCAATTACCAGAACCCAGGTGGAAATGTCGGTAGTGTGTCGGAGTTCAACACCGGTGCAGTACTGGCCCAATACTACCCATCAGTACAGACAGCCGGTGGTTCGCTCAGTACTGGCAGAACGTTGGCTGCACAACCGGGGCGGCATTATACCAGTAGTACAAAAATAGAATTTAAAAAAAAACACGTCTAGAAATGTTGTCAGGGTGTTTTGAAATGTCATGAAATTGACTATACAATTAAGGTGAAAACATTTTTTTTTCTGTTACTTTTTTTAAGGAAATTATTCTAAGTTCCACCTCCATGAAAAATTTTAATTGTTCAGAAAAAAAATACATCGGATGTATGTCTTAATCGTTGTAGAATAGTCTAAAACACCTAAAAAGCAAAACGTTACACGAAGGTTTAAAAAAAATGGTTATTAAAAAAATTGTTGTGCAAGGTGGTAAAATTTCTAAGTTCTGTCGATACAAATTTTAAATGCTCATTAAGTGTTATTATGAGAACTTTTAAAATGTTCGAAAACGCGAAAAAAAAAATATTACACGAAGAAAATTGTAGTCGATTTAAATGATTTATTTAATAATTATTTTATTGATATTTCTGTTAGAAGTTCGTGTATTTTACATTTACATAACGTCGAATATTAAGAAATAATTAGAAAAAGAGAGCTCAAAATTTGGTATTTTAACTTTTCTGAACCGTAGCTTATGAGGATGGCCTTTTCATCAAGTTTTAACTTGTCGGTTTAGCGCAGTGGTTAGCTTATTTGTAATATATAATGTTTAGAAATGTAATATATGTATTCATTCTAAGCAGTGCCATTAACATGTATTGAAAAAATACTCGCAGTCAATTATTATTTATTTCTTAAATACCTTTTTTGTTATATCTTCAGATTATAGAAATAGTGGGTGTTAAAATTAAATAAATAGTTTGAAAATTATATTTTTTATATAAATAATGTTCGGACGATATGCAGTCGTATGATGATGAATGGATGGTCTTTAAAACAATTAAATAATTTTTTATCATTTTTAAAATTAACTCCGGCATTTTCGTACGCCAGCGGTTTGCCAGTACTGCCCCAGTACTGGTAGTCAGTACTGCGCCAGTGCTGGCACGCTAGTACCGCCAAGCAATACAAGCCAGTACTGGGCCGGTGGTGTATTCCTACCTGGGAAATTGCATTTTTTTACCACTTCACCCCGTTTATCTCGTAAAATTGACATGATACACAAGTTCTCATATCACAAGAAAAAAATGGACTAGCTGTTTCACAAAAATTTTGTAATTATTGTTTTAACTCAGTTTGTTTCACTGTTTCGTTAGTGCGTTTAATCTTGTTGCAATGTTCGAAAATATTTATCATATAAAATTCAAATATAATAAACTTTGGTTTGGGTTTTGAGAATCAGGATTCAGCAGCTCAACAGTTCTTGACCTTTTCCAGGTAGAACTCAGGGTTGACATCTTTGTTTTGAGGGTCGACAAAATAGGTTTTTCAGCGGGAACGCATACATCTTACGTTATTCTTTCTTCATTATTATCCCTATTTCCGCTGGATCATGCCTATTTCCCGGTTCCCCAAAAAAGAGATTTCCAGAGATCTCAAGAGATTTTAAAGATTTCACAGTTCTTTCGATCTTTTGACCATTTCTATTTTTGTAAAGAGAAACACAAATCTGTATAAGAACTCCAAATTGAACGGGAAAAAAGGTTTAAAAATGTTTTTTTTTTCAGAAAATGAAGATTTTAAGTTAGAATTTGATTGGAACTTTTATGCCGACTGTATTTAAAAATCTTTAAGAAGGAGGAAACCGTTACCAAGCAGAAGAAGAAAGCAAAATGTGTTCAAAGACCATTTTTCATTGCAATTTTTTGTTTAAATGTAGTAATGAGCAGTAATGCGCAGTAATGAGCCTTATTAACTTATATGTTCGAAGAGAATCTCAAATTCTTTACGATACAATTTAAGGCAATCAAACCTGCATTTGCATGTCACCTTAAAAAACAAAATGAAAAATTATTTACTAGCTCCTCTCCATTCATTGCGATAAGGAAACGAAACTACATAGCCTAATCGCGATAATTAACTTTACATTTGAAATTATATGGCATATAGCTAATTGGTTTATACCAAATTAAGATGTTTTAAAAGTTTTTGGTGCAAAAAAAAACAAAATTTCGGCAAAAATGTTGGTTATGTATTTCTGTACTGCAACGAACCCTTCAGCTACTTTTAATCTACCCGCACGCACTCTAATGTATACATTATTTATTTATTTATAATTTTACCCTAATTGCTCGGTTCTTGGATTTCATTTCACACATTACTTGTGTATTTGAAATCGAACTACAGCAAAAAAATGTTCCATATTCCTACCGAAGGACTTCCATTTTGAATAATTTATTGAAATATAAAAATTTTATATACCTCTAAACTCTAAAGTATAAACACTCAGTTCTCGAATTTTATTGAACAGATTATTTGAACTTAATATGAGGATAAAAAATGGATAGGGATCATAAATTAAATTTTACGGGGTGAACAAAAAAAAATGTTCTACTATCGGCGAGAAAATTCGAGTCCTCTGGCTTTGACGTTGAATAAGTATGTGAAGAAAAAATGGTAGGTTAATGAAAAGGTCTCATTTTAAAGGTGCAAATGTTGTACGTTAATGAGCTGAAAAGTAATATTCCAAAAAATTATTTGTAGCTTGCAGATCTGAAAATCTGATGAAAAGAAAGGAAATTTGATAGCTTTTAAAAACTATCTTCAGTTCTAATGAAGATAATGATGTGATTTAAATATTGTAGGTAGTTAGTTGAACGATCCGTAATAATTTACAATTTGAAGGAAGTATGTGCTTCTTGTTTTCTTCGTACAAATTACGATATTTGAAGTCAGTTTTTTATATAGGAAAGCAAGTGCGAGAGCCCAGCATGGTGCCGTTTTTTCAGGGGATCGGCCTCGGTTTTCCTCAACACAGGGAAAGGGTTTGAATTTGAAAGCCAGATAGACTATAGAGGCTCGGGGGCACAAATTGGGTAGGTCGGATTAAGGAAAACCGAGGACGATCCCCTGAAAAAACGGCACCACGCTGGGCTCTCGCACTTGCTTTCCTATATAAAAAACTGATTTCAAATATCGTAATTTGTACGAATCAAACAAGAAGCACATACTTCCTTCAAATTGTAAATTATTACAGATCGTTCAACTAACTACCTACAATTTAAATCACTTCATTATCTTCATTAGAACTGAATATAGTACGGTCACATATTTATTCACAAAAAACGAACAATTATTTATATTTTGCAAATTTTTAGACGGCAATCTGTTCAGAAATGTTTAATGTACCACCATGAATTTTTTCAGATTTTTCCTATTATTTTTTCAATAAAAAACTATGCTTCAAATTTCACAGTTTTTAAAAGCTATCAAATTTCCTTTCTTTTCATCAGATATTCAGATCTGCAAGCTACAAATAATTTTTTCGATTATTACTTTTCGGCTCATTAAACGTACAACATTTGCACCTTTAAAATAATATCTCTTTCGTTAACCTACCATTTTTTCTTCACATACTTATTCAACGTCAAAGCCAGAGGACTCGAATTTTCTCGCCGATAGTAGTATAGGTTTTCAAATATAAAATTTTGATAAAATTATAGAAGCCTGTGTTATCCAAGAACTCTACATTGTAGACGTGAAAACATTAAGAAAAAAATGACTTAGAGGTATTTCTATTTCAAAATTTATGAAAATATGAGAGACGATGTGAAAACATTTTAAAAAATTGTCTAAGAGGAATTTCCATTCCTGAATTTATTAAAATGTGAGAATGACAACTTGATGAGGACCAAAAATAAAATTATTTCTATACTACATTATAGACTAAAAATTATAGAAGCATGTAGTTATTATTTCTAAAGTTTTAGAGAATGGAAAAATTTAAAAATTAATTTTTTCCAAGTAACAGAAGAAAATTTCTTTTATATATTCCTAATATGTATTGATAAATAGTATCATAAATAAATGAACATATATAACTTAAAAAATAAATATTACAAATAAACAATTTATTTAACTCTATACTGTTTTAAAAATGACGTTCTTTTGGTAGAGATATTGGGATACAACTTTATTTGATGCTGCCTGACACCAGATGCATCTAATTTATTTAAAAAAATCGGAGAACCGAGTGTTTAAAGGAAAATCTGAATTTAAAAAAATGTATACATTAAACTGTGTGGATGAATAAAGCATGTTTGCAATAATAACCTGATCGCCGTCTAGAATATTTTGTTACTTTATTTTATTGCTAAAAAATGTATTTCAGTAACTTAAAAAATATACATTTTGCTTCAATAGTACCTTGATGTGTGAAATTGTTTTGGCATTTTAAGGCCTGGACATCAATTAACTATAATTCCTTAGCATTAATTTGTTGAAATGTAAAAAATTCTACTGTTTGGTTGAAAAATTATTTATTTTGTTGAAAATTCAAGTATTTTGTTCAAGTTTATTTTTGCGCGTTTAAAATTCATATTTATTGGGTGCAAATTTCACTAATTTGTTGAAAATCCAATATATAATTGCATTTGAGAGTTTAGGAATATGGTAAATACTTTAATGTTTTTTTTCAAAAAGGTCTATTCCCATATTATTTGCATGTATTTTTTTAAATCATCCGATATTTCTCCTGTTTTGAGAGCACTTTGGACTGCGAAGTCTGAAATAACTTTTACAATAATGTACATTATATATAATTACAAAATTAGAATAACATAATTATCATTGTAAAGGCTTAAAAGTCAACGGAGGAAAATGTAATTTAAATTGCCAGGATTTTCTTTCAAGTTTGAGTGGTCACTCTTCATATAAATTTCTAAAATAATTTTTATTGCGGTCCTTAACCTCTTTTAAACCATTTTTGTTGAAACCTTTTTTTAAACTTTTTTTTTTTTTGACTTCCCTGAAATATAATGCTCCATTTTGCAAGCATTTGGTTTCCGCCGCCTGCATACCTTCTTGTGCTCGGGCCTTCTTCGGCGATCTTCGTTCTCTTTCGCTAGTGCCGTTCGGTATCGCGATCGTTTGTCTTCGGGTCCAGCCAGTAGTCTATCGGCGCTTGCCCGGAGCGGTGTGTGGCGGTTGTGTGTGTAAATTTTAGAACATGATGATACCGTTTCTGACGTCCTCGACGTCGTCATCGAAATCAGTAAAAGTCGTTTCGTCGATATTCGGCGCATCGCATCATCAAATTTCTGCACCAAAAACGTGATAACGATTCTGCACAAAAGAATCGTGATCACCAAGAACGACGCGCCGGTTTTGAGAGCGCGCTGTGTGACGTGTGTGCTTCGGTGTTTTGGTGCTTCATCGAAAATTTCCTAATTTTTGGTGATCATTTGTACTGGTTTTACCGCGACTTAGTGCTAATCTCTCACAAGAACCTTGGATAATTTAAATCGCTCCGACTCTGAGAAGACTAGCCAGAGGCGAAATTCCGAGAATCAACAGGTGGGATCCTGAGGTTTTACAAACAGGTACTGGTTTTTAAATGTTTTTAAATGATTTTATTCAAATTAACGAGTGGGTGAATACATAAACAAAGATTGACGTTAATATCAGTTGGCAGCAATCTTTAAAGTGTCAGTCCTATATTCGGAGATAGTATTTTTTGTGCAGAGTGAAGTGAATAAGTGATGTGAAGTGGCGTGGAATGTTATTTGGTTTGAACCTTCAAGAAAACTAAATATGTCAAAATAGCAAAATTAAAATCATAACTTGTCTGCACTTATCACTACAAGAGAGATACTGCACGAAAAATGAGAATGATCACAATCACTAATGGCACATCACATTAACAATAACTCGTATCTTTATCAAACTATAAGGAATCTGATGTCAGCAACTTATGGAATTCATGCTTTAATTTTCCAATTTACTTAATACAAAGGTATGTTTACAACAATGAAGAAAAATCGCGAAGGAATATTTAAACAGTAATTTCTAAAGTGTCGACTATTCTGCTTTAAACAGCGAAATATATGTTAGGTTAGGTTAGTGTTAAATGGGTGGTGAAACAAAAGGTTAGTTTTTTCCCTCTTAAATAGGCTTTATTATCATAATCTATATAAAATTAAAAAATAAAAGTTAACCTACATTAAAGAAAGCGACCTCGAAGAGGCCTTTGTGTTAATCTGATACTTAGCTGTCAGATTCGAAAATAGATCGTATATTGACTTTGATCTTGAAACCATAAAGCCTATATAGAATTTTATCAGAGATTGACAAGAAACCGATTTGGTTTATTATTCAATGAAATTTTGAGTTCAAGATCGTGAAAAGATTGAGAGTAAAGATTAAATGAGTTGAAAAATGGAGGTTAGGTTTTCCAAGGTGTACTGTTTCCTCAAGGCGGTCGTTCATTTCTCACGTCTAGAGCAGCCGACGGCATGAACAGTTTTTCCCTCGAAAGAAACAAGTGCTCGAGTTCTTTTGAGGACTATAGAGTGAACGATACGCAATTCCGCGTACGCGATAAATGCATGAGTCTCGTTACACGTCTTCCGCTTCTCACAAAATATCAGATCGTGATTACCGTTGTATTTTTTTTTAAATCGCGCGTTCCCGGGCATAATATACGAGACATTTATGCCCCGGTGCGATTTAACGCTTGCTCCGAGTGCAAGCTTTTAGCTTAGCCTTAGCTCTTCGAGAGAGAACACAGAAGAAAGAAGGGAAAGACAGCGACTGAAACCTGCATCTTAATGAATCGTCCTTCACTTTGCATTTTATAATCCCAGATAATGATCTTTAGCGGATCTGCGGTATCCACGCTCCCGTGAATCCGATGCAGTGATGTTCGGATCGAGTTAAACCGCTTTTAAAACGCGCTGTAATTGAATAGACACTCTTTCATTGGATACTGTACCCGATGCGAAGAAAGTAGCATAATCTTACAAGAAATTTGTTACGTCTCTGCTACTTGAGTCTGACTCATCTACACCTTCGTTTCCATCCTGGAGGATACTTCACTTTCATTGCAGAAAAAATGAAGTGCACCTCGAAGCCTTCAATCCGATTATACGCGCTCTGATACAAAGTCTTTGAAATATTATTGAGATGGTTATACTTAGAAGTCCTAGTCACTGACCTTTAAGATAATCTTCATCGTAGCTATCAAGTTTTATATGTAAATACCTGATTAAATTGTGAATTCAATTTGAAGAGTGGTAGTTGCAATGTACATTTACTGTAGAAGATGAACTATTAATTTTAAATATTTTTTTTTCGTCTGAACAACTTTTGGGTTGGCTGTGTATTTCATCGACAAAAGTGTACCAATTCAGTGTTGTTTGGAGTTGCAACAAAGATAAGACACCGCAGAATTAGAATGCAGCCATGTTCATGTTACAGTTTCACACTTGAAGTATTCTTATTTTAAGAAAAAAATATCTCATTTCGAGATCATAACAAATGAGCTACAAGCAAAATAAGCACCCTGTTTTTTCTGGGCTCTAGTTACATTACCTAGCTGTTTTCTTCATAAAACTTGGTGAACTTCTTCATTTTAGCGCAAATTAAAATCCCCATAAGAAAAAAATCAAGTCGCATTATCGTATGTCTGAGTAAAATGCTCCCAAATACTCGAAAAAGGCCTTTTTGGGAAGTCTACAAACGGAACGCCAAGGTTATAGGCGTTTATTTGATATATCTTTGGATTTATAAAATTCGTGAGTAATATTTTAATTTGAATGATATATGCATACATAAAATGTAATTATACAAGTTTATCCCTAAAGAACCTAGAACGTTCAATTCTCAGAATAAAAATTAATCAATAGATGATGACTATAGCTCGTATTTAAAATGAGGTTTTGTCGGAAGGATTTATTGATTCCATTTGTTTGCAAAGTGTCAAAAGTAATTTTGGATTATTTTCGGATATCATAACCTTCTTTTTGGTTTGAGAACATTATTAAAATTTTGTAGCACATAAAGTTTCGTATATAAAAGTTGTGCTATTTGTCGTTTTAGGTTTAGTATGCATTTTGTTGCTTTACTTACAATCAGAGTACATTAAAAGAAAATCGATAATGTCATGAGCCGCAAGTCCTTTAAGTTTTAAGTAATATTTAAGTGTTAATCCACCAGAGCCGAGATTTAGTTTCAGTGTCGGGGTTTGCCTGCAAATCGTTTTTACTAAAGCGGGGAAATCGAGACGTAAACAGTGAGGGGTGTCTGAATCGTTTCCAATTGACACACGCACAAAACCACACACACACATATATATATATATATTGTTATATCTATATTGTATTGTCACCCATTTTCTTTTTTTATGTCCTAACTTCATACACTTAAAACCGAATTGAAAATTGTCATATAATGGCAAAGAAGCGTGCTAATGGAGATACGTTAATCACTGGTGGAAATTCAAGCAAGGAAAAAGAACAGAAGTTCAAAGTATTGTTTTATATAATGTTGTTATGCTTGTTGTTTTCTGACAATGTAAAAATAATGATCGCACCCAGGCTATTTTTTTTGTTTAATTGTTACAGTAAATGTTTTAAAAAAGCTAGTGATTAATTTATCTTGTTTTAGTTGTTCATGTGACATGCATATGCGGTTTCGATTGAATGGACAACTAAAATTAGTGCTCATATTTCCCCATTTACCTGCGATCGCTTGCATATGAAAATAAATAGTACAACTAACTCTGAAGTTCTGCACAACAGAAACTTTCAGAACATCATCTTACCTTCGGAATGAGTCAAAAGATGTTTAAATCCGACACAAGAGACTCTTCAAATGACGGTCTTAGCTTCGATCTTCAACAGCAGACAGGTCTTCCCACTTTAACGCACTTGAAGATGTTTACAGTACACAGCTTAGCTGTTACAATTTGCAAATCCAAGACGGAGCGAATGTAACTATAGCTTCTGTGATTGCGACTTCGGGCTAATAGAAAAAACTAAACGACAATCCAAGCTTTGCACACTGATGGATGTTGTTCAAATGATTAGATGAAGCTAGGATAAGAAATCGCTTCATAATTATGATTAGCGATGTATTTATTGACTAGAAATCAATATCTGGAGATGCCTTCAACACAACTAATGTCTTCCACATCAACGACACTTCCAAATTAAATTAACGAAGATAAATTTCGGAGACGTGAACGTTTTCTACGACTACAGTGATTTTAGACTATTTAGAGTTTAGTTAGACGAAAAAGAATATCTCGAAGAAAGGTCAATAAATTCTATTAATTATATTGTTTAAAGAATAGTGTTTTATTCACTTCCACTTATTAATCAAATTTACCTTTATTTGTACACAAGGCTTACTCGCCACTTAGAAGTCAAGAAGACTTGTTACATATAAGTCAATGAGATGCATTTTAGCACATTACTAAATTTTTTTAAATAAAAATTTTAATAAAAGATTGTCTGTGTATACATCTTTTTCTGCTTGGTAACCTTTTCCTGGCCACATTCCTCCTCCGCAAAGTTTTTTAATACAGTAAAATAATATAACACTTTCTTTTTTAAGAGACAAAGTCCTTAAATAAAACTATTGGTCACTTTTGTCAGCACCAAAGTTTATTGGATGTTATTCTTTAGTGTTCTAAAGTTTGCCAAATATTTCTTGGAATGAAAGAAATGGGGTTTTCTTATAAGTAAATTTTTAGCGTTAAACAGTAAGAGTATTTATGAAATATTAACCCGTGGAGGGCACACTCCATTCACGCACCCTCTACAGGCACACTGGTGTAAATTGTTTTTTTTTGCAATGTTAATGCTAAATATTTAAAATATTGAACACATAATAAACATCTAGAATATATTATGCTTATTTTACATACATATTTAATCTAGTGGGGATAAGCCTCTGCAGATGTACCTGCGCAATAGCCAGCAAACTGAAAATTCGTCCGGTGTGATTTTCGCACAAGTGTGCTTTCTACGGCTTAAGAGTAAGCTTGTAAAAAAAAGAAAATATTAATTGATAGAAGGAGCGAAGACCTTGATTTAGAGAAAAGGGAGTATTATATTTAAATTAACGTAATTTATAAAAAAATGCGGCACATTTATCATTGACGTACAAACATATCACCGTGGTTTAAATTTGAATAGTTTAAATTAATATTATTAATAATAATATTATTTTTATATTAATATTTTATACTCACGGGATAAACAAAAGTTGTTAAAATATTTCAAGCACAGTCAGTGCTAATGCTGAGAACAGAGAAATTATAGCAGTATCAGGTGACATAATTGAATCATCAAATCTTTTTATAATAACTATGGTAATAATTTGCGGCTAAGTTATAACCTAGAGAACTAATTTCTATTATGAACTAATGTGCCGTGCAGCTCCTAACGGCCTTTACCCTGAATTACTAAATGTTACAATTTGAAGCTTTACTATCGAACCCAGCGATTTCCATAAACATTTCATTTAAACAAATGTTGCTTGTTCGAGTTAATTAATTACAGGTTGTTTATTCGGCCGACGATTTCTTCCAGTGAAATAGATCTATATATATTTATTTTGTAATATGTTTTAAATGTATATAATTATTCAATTCACAGAAAAAACTAAGAATAAAGTTTGTTGCAGGAAATTTTTTGTAGCGATAAAGTTTTGTTTAGCCAACTTCGCGCCTTTCATAAAAAAAACATGTATTTCTTTCGTCGGAAATCGATGTAAAGTTTATCTTCTGTTTTTTCTGTGTTGCAATAATTGTGTGAACTCTTAGCATCGGATGAATATATTTTTTAAATTGTATGAATAATTATTTATCTGGAAAAAATATTTCTTTCATTCAAAGAAACCTAAATTACTTTATTCGTACTTGGATGAATTACATACCTCATTTATATACGTATTTATCAAATTAAAGAATCGATTTAATTGAAATTGTAACATTTATTGCAAAGAAATATCACCAAAGAGATTATTTCTTTGAGTCGACGCATGGCTTTTTTTGGCTTCAGACAATATTTACTCAACTGAAGTAAACAAATCCTGGATTAAAAGAAAAAAATGCAGTGTATCAATAATGGTAACAGTGGAGAGTACTTCATGTAAGACAGCCTTGAGTTAGAGATGCACACATGTATCATTTTGAGTCAAATAATGATCATTTTACGCGAACAGTCACCCTGTGAAAATTAATAAACAAAAATGAAAGTTTGATTTGATGATATTTCGGAAGCAGGATCGAATGTTATTTTTGTGCTTTCATTTTTTTAAAGCCTACAATGAATATAAATGAAATACCGTTAGCAAGATTTGGTTCAAATTTCCATCATACCTATCATTGGTTGAAGAGCACGCTCTCGGGTTCGATTCCTAACAAAATTTGTCTTCTATTCTATGCATGTTAGCGTATTCTAAAAAATACTAATTTATTTTACCAAGTTGTATCATATTGACTTTCAATAGTGGTACATCATATTGTTTGCATGAAGTAAATATTACAAAATTTTACGACAATAACCGTTAACTAACCATCCTCGTTCTTAAGGAATCTTCTCACATTCTCGCAAAACGTCTCACGCGCAATATTATTTTCCAGGTCGTTCATTGTCTCGTTCCGCCTCATCTATAGAGTATAAAGTATATAGAGCCTGATTTCTAGAAAAAAGGCCTTTGCTTTGATGCCGCGATACTCTTGTATGTTTACTTGAAATATTTAAGCAGCCTAGAACTCTCTTTATTCATGCATAATTACAGATGTTCGATACGAGTACCGATTAGTTGTTCAGTTCATGTTCCCGATCTGCTCCAGTTTATGCTCTATTGGCTTAAGGCCAAAGCACTCTAATTTACACAAACAATATAATTCTGATTTCATTTAGATCTTCGAATGATAGTTTTCAAGTTTAAGCTTCTGTTTTTCTTTCCTAAATAAGCAAATAATCAAATAAAAATTTGGGGCTGGGAGAATTTTCTCGAAACTATATTATCTATTGTCTGGTTATTATCTAAAGTATCACCTTAAGGTAACTAATATATTGTCATCTCATATGCGAAATATGCAAAACCATTTTAAAAGAAATTTCAATGGCAGAAAAACTCGTGTGAAACTCGAGTAGCTAACTGGGCTATTAAATAATGAGTTTTGCTCAATCTGTACTAAAAAGTACTCTCTTTTGAAGTTATTAGAAAAATTCCTAATAAAAAGGAGAATGCCTACCTTTCATTGTTAGTAATTATTATCTTTACACGAGATAATTATTGTTATGAAATATCAATAATATCTTATAGTATTCCACCGCAATGTAATTACCCTCTCAAATGTAGCGAAATAGTAATATAGAAGGTATAGGTCTACAGTCTACACATTACTGTCAGAAATATATTGCTATGCTACGGTAAATAATCAGTCATGCTTCATGAACAAATCGTTGCTATTTCTATCTTCTTTCCATTCTTTTTCGAAATAATGACACTATTGTTTCAAATAGTTCATTTAAAGTAAATCTCTGTCTACATATTTCAAAACGCAACCAGTAATCAGTGAAAATTGTTATCATTCCGTCTCTTACTCGTTTTTTTCTCAGGTAAAATTACACGTTATCTTTCCCAGTGATTAGGAGGTTTGTTTTCATAGCCAATGTTTTGTTTGTTTAGCTTTCAACATTCTTCTGTCAAACCAGAGCCGACCTTGTCGAAACTATATTATCTTACACGATATTTTATTTTACGATTTTCATTTTACGCGAGATTTTATTGAATAAAAAAATTATTGAATGGAGTGGGATTTAATAATATAATTAAAAAGTAATAGTAGAGCCCTGTGGGTTTATACATAAAATGAATAATGATTATTACTTGAGTAGGTCGAAGAAGTAATAGGGCATTCAATTAACCTTTTCGAAGTTGAACTATTATTTTGGCAGTATAACTTAGTGAAGCACCTTGTATTTATTTTCTCAAGTAAAATGTTTCTGAACTACCTTTTATTCTCAGCTATTGAGAATTTTGTGGATAGTTGTACGTGTGGATTTGATCCTTTGAAGATACGGAAAAATCTGTCTTACCTTCGAATTTAGCGAACAAAGAGGGTTGCTAGTCTCTTGTATAAAAGCGAACGGAAAACTTTTTCCGGATGTGAAATTTTCGTTGTTCGTGAAACGTCTTACCGCAGGTGCAACGATTACTTATGGATGAGCAGGCTCCGGAGGCATTTGAGTCCTGAGAATCCAATGGTAACGCTTATTAAATTGCTATTACTGGTCGATGCATGAATTACAGTGGTTTTACTTAAGGTCACGACCCGAAGCGAAAGGTCTTCCTAGAATACATTTACGCACGTATCACTATACTTCCGTTCATTCACTGCCAGACTACTTTCTAACTAATTGTATCAATCAGTACCTTTCTATTATATAGCTAATCTATAATCTGCATTTCTAAGAGGAATTTTATTTTATTCATAGATAATACTTTACTATTAGTATAATTTTAGGCTCAGATAGAAAATTATTTACACTTGTGATTGCTTGTGTAAACGTTTCTTTTAAAGTTCACAAGGATTGTATTTAAAAGTTTACGGTTTTTCAGGATTATTAACTTTCGCAAACTACGTTTTATTCAGTGCACTTTTAGTTTCTTTTTGATACATGCTTCTTTTTCTGATTAGAGTTTTTATTTTTCAGTAATGTGCAAATAAAATAATGAAGTTCTGTAGTAAAAATGATGATTGATTATAAATTAATGTGACTTGTCTCTTCGGTGAAATATAAATGACTAGTTGATCGGTCATAAATCAATATGAACCGCTTAATAGCTGCTCGTTAAACAGTTGCTTTATTTACAACAGCCCTTATTTAATGAAACCATCTCTTTATTTACCCATCGAACGGGTCTTTCGGTCGGAAACGATCTGGAGCGGAAGCAAAGCAGTCTTCCCCAGAACTAGTTTTAAATGTCGACAACGACGATAGCTTTTGCGAAGGTGAAAAGGCACTTTCAGCATTTCACAAGCATTAACAAAAATAAAACAAAGAAATTACATAGACTAGCATAATTTGCGAGAAAATTGCAATTGTATGCATCAAGAGAGACGTTCGTGTCCATAATGACCTTGAAAGGAAAGTAAGAGAAGTACGACTTATGGGTTATTATCACACGAATTAGCTTATTTTTACCACCAGACGGAAAGTGGAATCACATTTTTTTTAGCAGAATCTTGTTTTGAAATAAAAAAATTAATTGGATATGAAAGGGACCAATATGATACACTCAATAATTCTTTTGTCCATTCTTTTGTCCATTCTTTTTTGACATGAATCGGAGGTGTTGATCCTGATCAACCCTTTTCGATAAGAAGTGCACTGATAGGAGGTGTCGTCGCGGACAAAAGAATGGAGATTTCGAAAGCAAGACTTTATGATGCAACATGCGAAAGTGGCGCGGACGGTATTGACCAATAAATATCGAGCAATGGGAATGCAATAAAAAACCGTTACCGAGGAGGCGATCGCTGTCGACCTGAGGACGAAACGGACGCTTGATTGAGTCTCAAGTGAGAGATCGATGCGCAAAATGCACAGAAGAGAGTATTGTGCATTTAAGCCGATAAAATTGAGTGAACGAGATAAATTGCTTTTAATGTCAATCTCCAAAGGGAAACGCATTAAGAAGGACTTATACGTCCATTAGTTGATCAAGTCACCCCAGCGCGGACTGTCGGATTATTATATTTGAAATTTCTCGAAGAAAACACTGGATTATGCTAACTACAGGAATTGAATTTATGTGTTCCGTAAATTCGAGAAGAGGGCTCAGATTATTGAAACGATAATTGTTCGAAGTCCTATTAATACTGAGCAAGATTCTTTCGAAATGTATAAATTAATCGCTTTGAGTATGAAAAATGGCGGCCTCGTTTCTCCCACCAGTTGGGTCATTTATAATTTTGCAATTTTCCTCTTCTTTCTCCTCTCTCCGGTTGATTGCTTCGATTCGATCTAACATAAGTGCAAGTCATTTTCATCGTGTACTTACGACCCAGAGACATTTCAGGGACAACTGCGGCACGAAGCTGGGGACGTCTGAGTGCAGAATTTACAATCGGTCATTAAAGATCATTATAGATTCCTTGATGCGATGATTTTTTCTGTTTGAGTGGATATCAATTGGTTGAAGATTGATCAAACGGTTTTAGATTTATGGCTTTAATATGTTAAACTGAGAGATATAAAGTTAAAGATTTTTCTTTTACGAATGATCACCATGCGGCTGGAAGGGGGAGTTTTATTCAGGTTCGAAATTTAACAAGGCAAATGAATGACGTCAATTCGCTCGGTGAAATTCCTTAGGCGGCATCCCGTCTGTCACTGACGAGTAAAGATTGCGCCCTTATTGCCTTTAATGTTTGTAAAGCGCCCTCAGGATGCAGAGTGTGTACCATATACTATACAAACCGGATGTCCTTCGCGATGTGGAAGCCAGCTAACCCATTTCGCATTAATAATCCCGTTGTCAAGCAATGGCTATTGAAATTGCGCGTTTCAAGAGCGGATAATCGACTATCGGGCGTAATCTTGGGCATCGGCACGATCTCTACTATAGGTGCTCGCTTGCAGGCTACTATTGACCAAGCAACATTGTAGATTCAAGCGATACGCGAAATCGACGTGCATACAATGTAAGACCCTCGCGGATCCAGCAATAATAATCTACATTGGCGCTCGCACCATTAGCCAGTGCCCATGGCCGTTTAAGGTCGTCCTAGCAATCGAACATCTCGAATGTCCTTGGAGAGAGGATATTCTCCATTCCAATGCTTTCTTCTGTTTTCGTTGATGAATACTAGTGTGAATTTTTGTTGGGTTATTTATATCCGACTTGGCATCATGGTGTCTAGCCTGGTGTTTCTTGAAAACAAAAAACGACATCAGCCTGGATTCGAATCGTGAACCCCTATTGCATGTGCAGGAGCATTATATGGGATTTCGCCACCAAGGCGTAATTAATTAAATTAATAAATAATTGATTAAATTTTATCTTTTTTTATTAATTAATGCTCAAAAAATGTGTGACAAAATATACTAAAACCCTGTCTTATGATGTTTGCTTGGAAGAACTTGAATCCAAAGAAATGTTTTTAAATCTTGAAAGTATCAGCTATATAAGTATTTTGCTGTTCACACTGAAAAAAATTATACATTGATCAATATTTTTGAATACTTTCATTTTTTAAATGTTTAGGAATTATTATAGGTTTAGGACTTAAATTTGCAAAATCAGCTTACGCATTTGTCCTTTTATATTGATGGTATCTTTTAAAGTATTATCTTGATTATTTATAGATGGCTAGAAATTTTCTGCAAAAAGCGAATTGCGACTGGCGGCTATGATAAGAAACTAGAGCTTATTCTGATGTGCTAATAAAAGGAGCATTATAGTTTATAGATTATGAAGGGGAGCCTACCTATCCAACTAGATAAATAGATACTGGAACTGACGGCTGGTCAGCCTCACGGCGATATTTATCTGAGACGACCTAACCCCCTCCTAACCATGCCTAACCATGCCTAACCTGGCTATTTATCTTTCTATATCCCTTCTTAGAACAGTCAGGGCTGCACCACTTCTAATTTATATTTCATGCAAAATTGTTTCAATGAGATACCTCCCGGCGATTCTGGGAACCATTTAACAAAGACTACGATTTTTAAGATTCAAATCCTGACAATGCTAATCAGTGACTACATTGGAAATTATTTTGTTTCATGTAATTATTTCAGTTCTAATTTCTTCTATAATACATCTGCATTTGTGTACCATCAATATGGCAAACAAAGGCATAAAATATATCCAGAATTATTAATTTCTCCGTTTACGTAAGTTGTTGTGTTTCGAATCGCAACTAGATCCATTGAGCTTTGATTCCTAGAATGAGGTTTGAATTATATTCAAATTTAGATTCATTAAGCTGATCGCACCCATTCTAGAGTATGTTCAAATGTCGAGGACAATTCAGTTGCACATGCTCCTTCGCTCATAAAACAGTGACTAGACGATGACGTTGGGAAATAGTCTGTGGACTCTATATCATTAGAAAGAGAGAAGGAAATGGAAGACACAATTCAAAAATATAAAAGGATAGTTTATTCCACCATATAGAGTTGAAAATGTATTCATCTTGTCTGCTCACAGTTCGCGCATATTTGTACGTGATAAACTTTTTAGTTATGTTTCGATGTTAGAATCCAATGTTAACGTTCAAGATGACTGCTAGGAAATTAAATTAATTTATGCTGTTGTATTTCATTTATTTCTATCAAATGTTTATCGTGCTCATATCTCCATCAGAAGTTAAATTAATAACTGAAATTATATATCATTTACGTATATTCTGCAATATTTAAAAAATCATCGAATGTTCCGAAAGTACATTTTTAGGAGCCTGTTATAATTCGACTAATCAAATTTAATTCTTGCAGAGCAAAAGTAGAATTGGTGTACTAATTATCTTCGTGAAGTTGTAATGATCCCACTTATATAAGTTGATGTAAAATTTCTTAGTTTGATCAAAATGTTGTGCACCACTGCCGATATAATACCCTTAACGAAAAATTAGCAAAGTCCTTGACGAGATAATTGCTGTGCAGCTAGGTCGGTAATTGTTAGCGTAAGCAATGCACTTTTTTTTATCTCTTTTTGATACGGACCACCCGCTGTCAATTGAACCCTTCGCCTTGTTACCATAAGATTGAAATGTTTAATTACCCTCGGTTTCTACTCGCAATAAGAACTCGAACTCTCTACATAGTGCAGTCACAGAGAGCAAATATCCGTGGGTACACTGCTTGTGGAATTCGCTTGGAAACAAACGCCAATCTTGGCGTAATGTTTAATGTGATGTAATATTGGTTTTTATTTTATTTTTAATCCTCGTCCCAGCCATTGTGTTTTTTCTTTCTTCAGGAAATTGCAAATTTAAATTTGTTGAGCTAGTTTATTTTTTGTACTACAATTATATCATTTATAAGTAATCTGCATGCATTGATTCTTCCTTCTGGTTCCGAGTTTTACGTCGTCATCTGGGTAATGGGCACCGATGCGTGCAAGCCGCTATGGCGAACAATCGCCTGGTGCAATTATTACCCTAATTAGTAATTAGCTGATTGGCCGTGAGTGGAACTCGCTATCGTTATGAATTCGCGTATACCGTACTCTTAGTCTAAGCAGCTCTTTTCCACTCCAAAAGCACCGCAAACTAGTTCCCACGTTTATATATATACCAGTCGAATCATTCACGGTACGTAAACTATGAACCGTCATTCCAGATTCTACTGTCGCCGATAAAGAACATATGAGGCTTACCGTTCCCCTAGTTCTTCTAGCAATTTGAACTTTTTGGTTATATCGCAGGAAATCGCAGAGATATTTTTTACCTGAAATTTGATAAAAACGTTGCAGGCAATTGAAAAATACAATTATCCGTGGTAGGGTAATTTTTATCTGGAGGCGGATAATTTTTATGCGGAGATATATAAAAATTTCCCGACATCGGATAATTTTAGTTATCAATTGTTTGCAACATTTTTATCCAACTTCAGATAAAAACTGTCTCTCTGTTTTACTGTAATCATAAAGAAAAAATAAACTTAAGCTTCAGTAGCACAGTGTAAATATTTAATTTTGAAACCTTTAGGTGTATGTAAGCTTTTCTATATACAGTTTGGCTCCTTTTATTTGTTTTCTTCATATTGTTTCTGATAGTTGTCTACATAATTAATGAAATATATTTTTAATTTTGGAATTGGGGCAAATGTCGGTGATTTAAAAAAAAATGTAAAAGAATTTAATTTTTGATGTATTACATTTTCAAAACAATTTTCGATGCAATTTGTTATGTTGAATCGTAACGAAATTGAAACGAGAAGGAACTTTTTCTGCTGCAATTAAGATAATCATATTGGGCGTCTTGAAAATTAATGTTGCGGTCGAGTTTATCTGTTTTCGGGAGAATCTTGATTTCCTTTTAGCAGCAGACTCGCGCCAGGCCGACTCGACTTCAGAACCTCCGCGTAACGATGTTATCGGACAATTATACGATTGAAAGAAGGTAATTTACCATTATGATAATTCGCTTTCTTTATGGCGATTCAATCTTGCAAACCTTCGCGCATTTTAATCTTTCATTAAAGAGACACTCCTCACCATAGAAAGTGATGACGCTGAAAAATTAATTACATTTTTCACACTTCATTTTATGTTTAATAGAACCTTCATGCTATTAATAAAGTCTTCACAAGCATTGATAACATCTCGAAAATTCCTAAGAATCTCTAAATTTTTTTCTCGCCGTGAAATTTAAATACAACTCTTTCAATTAGTTTTTGAAAATATTTTAGCTTGAATGAAATATAGTTAAGGTTTGCGAAGGGACAGGTGGGCGAAACTAACAATAAAAACTTTTACGAGTTCGGTTCTCGTTTCGCTTTATGCTAAAAGGCAGATGTTTTAACGTGTGGGGCAAAAATGCGAGAAGCCAAACATGCACGAAGGTACTTTATTCCAAAATAAATTCTATTGGATTCGTCAGAAGAAAAAATGCAGACTTTATCCAACTTTACGCCATTCGGACATCGATATATGTAATATTCACGTGACAGGTCCGAGATAACCGCATTCCTTTTCGCGGACTTTTCGGTTTATGCATCTTGCCTGTCGCAAATCGCAAAATAATATTGGCACGAAATATTTCCCATCCACTTTCTCCTTCCATTTCTTTTTGTAAATTTTCAGAATCTAAATACGATTTTTACTTTTACGGA